>NC_083480.1:3725103-3922603 GCF_030014155.1 Tachysurus vachellii
CAGGCTTGATCATAAAGTCAAGGGCACTGGCTTCGTGTAATCTTAAAGACCTGCCGCTTAGTATCTTTTATTACTTATTTGATCTACACTGGAACCAGCGGCGAGGGTCCTTGCAGTTTGTCGGCCGAGTGGCAAAGAGCTTTAAGAAATTATACTGCCTTGATTTAATATAACTCGACACAGGTAAGCGCTGCTTGGAGACCCTTCCTTTCCTTTCTCCCCTTCTGCCTTATCCCCAGCGAAAACACTGCCCGAGGAAGCACATGAAACGAGAGGTGGACTTTAGTACAACCCTCCTGAGGAGAAGTGAGGAATACAGGATCGGTAGAATATTAAAGCCTTTTCTTTCTTTTCTTTTTTTTCTACTTCTTTTAAATCCACTGTAACGGCAACCGGATATCACAGCCAAATCCTGTGCGGTCATGTAAACGGCATGTTTTTCAGGATAAGCGAATGAAATAGTAGTGCGCAGGTCGGTAGTAGCGTCTGTTGTACGTGGTATTTGTGCAGGAGTTGTTTACTCGATATTTTATTGGAATTGTGTGTTTAAGCGCCAGTGTTTCATCCACTGATCGTGACACCATCTCATTTTTATCCCCCCTTTAATCTGCTCTGAAAATGCTCGATAATACAAGTAGTACAAAAACAGCGGATGAAGCTTTCAGAACGTCTCCTCCAGAACCCCCGAATGGTTCTCCTGTATCGAGCAATCATCTGCCCAGGATGAGGAAATCACGCTTGGCAGTTCATAAGCGTTCCGTGTCAACCTGTCAAACGGAAATGACACCAGGATCGTTCCTCTTCATGCTCAGAAGTTATCGGCCTTCCAGTGGACTACCTAAGAGTGAGGGCATCCATGCAGTGGCTGGGTTGCATTGATTGTGCTTCTGCATGCTGCGAGTGGATGCAGATGGGCGTTTTTTGTGTTCTCTCTGCCCAGGTGTCTTATGAATGGCAGCCTGTTATTCCAGAATAAAGGTTTCCTGTAGAATAGCTTGACGCGTATTCCCTTTTGGCAGTGCAAGCCAGGTTTAAAGCTGGAGGAGAAAAGGAAAATGTGTCAAGGAGTGAAGTTAAGGCATGTTAAAGCACACCAGTGTGTGTGTGTGTGTGTGTGTGTGTCTCCTTCCTAACATTCTTCACTAGACTTTTATTTATACTCTATATAAAGCATATGCTTGTAGAAAGCCTGCATATATTCCAGGAGAAAAGTTTGTCCGTGTCTCAATGTTTTGGAATGATTAACAAAAAAAAAGATCATTTGCATATTCATAGAATTAAGAAATTAAGGCTCTGTCGTTTAAAAGGTGCACACATTCACAGTGCACACATTCACCTACAATGTAAACAGATGATACAAAACAGTAAGTGTGGATAGATAAATGAAGATGTAATAAGATTCGCTCATTTCATGGCTCCAGGACACGACTGTGTTTTGGGGCAAGAAGCATTAGAGTTCAGCTGCCCAGCTCTGCCAGTGCACTCGGTGTCCATGGGACCGACATGTAAAACTCTCCAAAACCTCAGAACATTAATTTTGTCTGCTAGTTTTCTTTAAGGTAACGTCACGAGGGTTTAAAAGTTTTCTACCTTTGACCGTATTTACAAAAAAATTTACAAAAAAATTGCAGCATTTTGATAATTAGGCTGAAAAATAACGGTCAAGTCCATATTGTCATAACGTATCGAGTGCTACGTTGAAGTGCAGAGACAATGAGACAATATTCTTCATTCAGACTTTATTTGGTTCTTTCTTCCAAAAAAGAGAATATTTGTACTATTTGGTGTGGAGATGTCAGATTTCTGCATTTAGAGTTGTTGTTCTTTTTTCTTTAAATATTCTGATGTTTTTCTCAAATATTTTCACCCCAAATATTGTGACTTCATCCTAAAAAGTAAAAAATTTAAGGCCGTCTGATTTTGTTGAACGTACAGCCTGAATAAATCTGTCCTCCCTGTTTCTTTTTGCCTTTTAAACTTACAAGTGGAAATTTGCAAGTAATGATTTTGAGAGAGAGGAAAAAAAACCCACCTAAATCTTGAGAACAAATTTAAATCACAGAAATGTAAATCAGGTGAAAAGTGAAGAATTGAAGAAGGATTCCTAGGCAAAATGTCGATTATTTCAGAGCGGGTAGACGAATGAAATATTGTAGTTTAGATGTTTGTTCTTTTAAAGTTAATTTTAAAGACACTTTTGCTTGCTCGTGGATCTTGCTGTCCAGCTCATCGTGGCCAATCAACACCTTGAGCTCTGTATCATGTTCCTCAAGCCATAGAGGATGCTGGAATAGTGTTTCCATGAAGCAGTGTACTCGGTCTGTAACCACGTTTAGCCAGGTGCTACATGTCAAAGTAACATCCACATGAATGCAGGAACATTTGCCTAGAGCATCACACTGCCTCCGCCAGCTCACCATCTTCCCACAGTGCAACCTGGTGCCATCTCTTCTCCAGGTAAGAGACGTACACAAACCCAGCCTTCTCCACCACTCATCAGACCTGGCCTTTGTCCTGGATTTCCTATCTTTCACCTTCTTCCACTTTTGTTAGGTCGTCTACTAACTACAGCAGACAGGTAAAACACTTCCCAAGACACTTCCCAAGTTTTGGAGATGCTCAGACAGTCATCTAGCCTTCCTCATTTGTTTCTGTTCAGTCACTCGGATCCTTACGCGTGCTCATTTAATCAACTTTGAGAACTGACTGTTCACTCGATGCCAGCAGTCTTCAGGTCAGCACTTCAGTGGTTTTAACGTTACGGCTCAGCAGCGCAAATACACGTCACTTCTAAATCAAACATCTTATGACTCTTTGTTTTGTGCCGTATTTATTAGCGTGAAGTTCTTTTGTCTTTGTGTCTCGGTGATGTGAGAATGTAACTTGACATGGATCGAGAGGATGTGGTAACCTTGTTGTGCCTTAACCGTTCTTCAAAAGGCCTTCGTATGTAGAATGTGATGAAATGCCCCAAGGTCTTCAGCGCCAAACGTTTCCTCTCTCTCTCTCTCTCTCTCTCTCTCTCTCTACTGTGACACATTTCTCTGTTACTGTTTTTCTTCATATTAGACACTTTACTCTTCTTGGACAGCTCAACAATCTGTAATATGACAATTACAATGACCCTGATGTACTTAAACAATAGAAACCCGGTTTCTGAATGTCTTCAATGGCCTCTAGACATAATACGTTTTTAATTGGCTAGTGTTTTTAATGTGTGTTTGAAGTTGTTTTCTGATGATTATTTTATTTTGCCCATGTGTTTGGCTTGAATTCTGAAAAGACACCGTTCATTTTTAAACAGCCTTTTCGGCTCCCCGTCAGGCTTTTTCTTAAACAGCTGAACGTTGCAGCATTTATGATTTATACAGCAGATATTTGGTGCTTGGAAAGAAGCTACATGCAGCCACTGAACAAATGAATAAATTTAAAGAAACTGTGATAAAGATGCACTAGTGTAGGGGCTCCCAGACGTGAGGATTCACGTGAGGAAACGTGCAGAAATCTCCCTTTGTTATTTCATTTTACAAACCATTATTAAAAATAAAAATGCGAGTCGCATTCATGCCATTTCTTTTCACTAACATGACAGTCTACGTTCTTGTAGGTAAACAAATAAAACGGACACATTTTCCCGTTATTTATTTTTCTCTATACAAACTAGCAATGTGTCTCAGATCGCATGCTTGTGTGCTTTTCCAAACGTATCTCAAATTCTACCTACTTATTGATCTCACCTTTAAATCTGCTGAAAGGTCTGGTTTGTGTGCTGGTCTTCTAAACTTTCTCGAATGTAAGAGCCAAGGTTTTTTTTTTTTTTTTTTTTTGAAATGCACTTGATGAGGAGCATGTATGTGAGGCAGGATGTTTGTCACTACGCAGTCACTAAACATCTTCCAGCTTGAATTGGAAACCTGACAGACGTTACATGTGCCGCTCGCTTTCCCACTGCTTCTGTAGGTGCATATAAATCCATGAGTCAGGTTTTATCTCACCACCTCCATGTGGATCATGTTCCTGTAACAACACGCCCCACCAGACGAGCAAATCCGTGCAGGGAATCTTCCTTTAGTTTGAGTCCGTTTGTTAAAGGGTTTAAATCTTTCCGCAGTCCTAAATCCTGCAAACTTGAGGTACTTAAAAATAGTTTAAGATATTTGGTAAAACGCCATTATTATTTCTTGCTCATCTCTGCATTTAAATATTGCCAGGTTTGGTTTTCCTTCTTCAGTGAAGAATATTTAATGCAAACGGCTCGTCTACCGAAGGTTTTAAGATTCAAATCTGGCACCAGAGACGGTTGAGTAATCACTCACGCTTACGTATGACCAGATCACGTGCTTTCTTTCTGATCGTCCTTTACTGTGATAAAGAAAAAACAAAGCCTATCTAGAGATGCTTTCACATCGATTAGTCTGGAGTCAGAGTGAAATTATGTTTTTGGTTTGGTTTTGTTCTCTCACTGCAGATAAAAAATGAATCACACCAAAAACTGGGAAAATAAATGGTGTCGATAAGGCTGAGAAGACATGAAGTAATAATCAGCCAAGTACCAAGAACACGGAGCAGCACACTCGATATGTCGAGATAACGATAGATGTTGCTGGTTTATTTAATTTCTGTATTTACTCAGTCTTTCCAAACCTCCCGATCATGTCATCATTTAGTAGCTCGTATCTACAGAAACGTTGTCCAGAACACGAAGCAGGATTGATTCACTTTCTGTATTACGGCCGATTCAGGGTCGAACCTCTTTCTCAGTGAAATCTAACCGTGCTAGAGTTTAGGATGAACCGTATCGTAAACACCTCACCTCAATCATGTTCGTTCGCACGTTCTTACATGCACAAACCCAATGGGAAATGTTCGATTCAGACAAACTAAACGCTGAGACGTGAGCGTGTAACGATCAGGGCTCGTATTTATAAAGATTTTATAAGACTAATCTCAGAGAGCTCCTAATTTAGCTTAAACATTTCTAACTAGGAATCTTATCTTAAGAGTGATTCTGGACCTCAGATCTCAGAGCAGCTCTAAACAAGGAAAATGCAACAACGTTTATCTTAGAGAGGAGGCGGGGCTTAACCCTGTTACTAGGTGACGCATTCTTTTGAAGACTGTGATTGGTTGTTCAATAAAAAAATAGGATGGCTATCTGATGGTAAAAAGACCAGGTATAAATGCCCTCCGAAACGTTTTCGAGATGGATATAAATCCAATCTTTCGAATCACTTCAGGAGGTGGTCTGGGACGCATTTCAGATGAAACTGGACAGGTGTTAATGAATGTGGTTGTTCAGGCCACATACGTCAGCGCTATACTCCTCCCAAACGGAAGTACATCACTCGCAGGTGATCTTTCACTCAGGTGTCTCAATGGGTCTTAAAATGCACTGCTGCTGCCAGCGAAAATGCAGCAAACAGGAAATTTTTGTAACAAGTTTTTTTGTCTTCTTTTTGATTGCATTCTGAAAAGCGTTACACCAAAGCGTGTTCCATTTCAATTACCCCGGAAATGAGGTAAAGTATATGTGGCCTAATGTAAATGGAACCGTTTTAAAAAATCAGATAGCTTTCGGATCAGAGAAAACACATGAAGTGACCAGGTGTAAAAAGGCCCTAAGATACTTTGTGAAGAACGTTTATCTTTACTGGGCTCTTCTCTTTAATTTTAAGGATAAACGCCCACATTTCTAAGAATTTTCTTCGATTTACTTGACTAGGAGAAACTCTTTATTACTCATTATTATCTGTCTCGGAACGCCTTATTAAATTAGATCAACTTTGTGTGCACGTGCTCTGAGAGAACAGGAGTGCAGGTACATGGATCATGTTCTTGTCTAGCGACGTCTCCCTGATAAACCGTTCACGTCTTTGTCTGTTTGACGTGCATCAGAGACGAACGTTTTGTTCCTCTGCTCAGATATTAGGCCACAAAAACAGACAAAATGGACACATCGTATGAAATTCAGCACAGTTTATATCGTCTGACCCGATGGCAGTCACAATATTTGGAATCTATTTATTATGATGTCAATTTTCCCGGGTCTAGTATTTAAATTTAGACGAACGAGCTCGGGTTATACTACAAACACTGCATACGCTACATGATCTGTACTTCTATGGCTGTGCTCAAAAGTTTGCATACCCTGAAAGAAATTGTAAACATTGCCATTCATTTGGACAACATGAATAATAATGCAAAAGAATCTTTTCTTGTTTAATTAAAGTGGTCACGTGTAGTCATTAATTATCACATAGTTGTTTGAATCCTTGTTTACATATCCTTGAAAATTTGGCCACATTATAAACACACAGGTTGACACACAGCGGTTTAAATGGCTGCGGTTTAAAAGTAAGTTTCCACACCTGTGACTCATTATAATTGTAATTGGTGTCCATGCGTAAAGAGTTTCTCAGCTCATGAGGTGATGCACTGACTTGGCTGGATACTGCACCACGGGGAAGACAAAAGAACTGCCAACGGACCTGCGTAATAAGGTAGAGGAACTTTTATAAAGCAGGAAAAGGATATAAAAAGATCTCTCAACACTTGAACATGCCAGTCAGTGCTGTTCAGACTCTCATAAAGAGGTAAAATAGGAGGTTCTGTCACAGTCTGGTAGACCAAGAAAGATTTCACCCACTGCTGCCAGAAGAATTGTTCAGGACGCAAAGAAACACCCACAAACAAATTCGAGAGAAATTCAGGCTGCTCTGGAAAAAAGTGGTGGTGTTGTTTCAAGGAGCTCGATAAGAAGGTACTTGAACTCAAATGACCTGCATGGTGGAGTTACCAGGAGAGAGCCATTACTCCACCCATGCACAAGGCAAGGTTGACCCTCCTATGGCTACAGCAGAAGAAGGTGAAGGGTCTGGAGGCCATCAGTCTCTGGACCGCAATACCATTGAGCAGAGCTGATCCTGACTTCCCTGGGGCCCTAAGCAAAATTCTGCTAAGGGGCCCTCCTACCTGACCCGTGAGCCATGTAAACCATTTGCCACACTGTATCACTGTGTTTTATAGTATGTATGAAAGCAATACTTGATCCCTGATGGTTATTATTTACTGAGGGATGTGCATTCATATTGACCTGGCATTATGCCCATTCCAATGTAAATCCATTTGTTTCCATATTGCATTAATGTTGTTGTAACCTTGATTGAGCGACTATAAACATTGTCATTTAGGAGCGCTATCACGCTACTTTTTGTACTGGTCCCCACACAGATGTTGCTGCTGGAAAGCGCGCGTGTCATGTTGTGCACGATTGCACACGCATATGAACACCGTTGCCCTTGGGCCTTTATTCATGCGAATGTTCACGCAATAAATTGTTGTGTGACAGACAGGCTAAGAGATGCACCGGCAGCACTGCACAGCTAATTTAGATAGTCAGATAGAGACTAGAGACAGAATCAACTTAACTTTACTGTTATTTGCTCTTGCTGACATCAAACCTGAAGAGAACACAAGTTTACCTGATTGCTGTTCTCACGTTTCACTCTCATTTTGTTTCTTTTTTCTCTTTTCATGGCCAGATGTATAGCTCCGCTTCATATTGTCATCTACACAGTAAACATTAACACGTGCTGTAAAATGAGGCAGGGGGAGGCGGGGCCTTGCGTAATTTGCGGGGCCCTACGCAACTTGCGTAGTGAGCGTATAGGGCCGATCGGCTCTGCCATTGAGCCACTTTGGGTCTCAAACATGCAGTTTGTGAAAGACATCCAACAAATTTACAGGAACTGGAGGCATAAAAGGGGCAATACACGATATTAAGAACTAAAGGTATGAAAACTTTTGAACAAGGATTTCCTTTTCTTTATTGATTGATTAGTTTGATTGTACCATTCTGTTGTGCCTTACATATTAAAAGTAGGGTCTCCGTTGTTTGAAAGCCAATGTTGACACAAAATCACCAAAACGAACACGCCCCTAACCCAAATGGGTCCCACCCCTGTATTGATAGCTCCGCCCACACATACATACATAACCCAGGCAACTAATGGAAAGAAATGTGTCTTTATCATAGCTGAAGGGAAGAACAATACGATTGCAGATAAACAAACAAGCAAAAATGACACACAAGCATAATCATGCAAAGGACAAAGGCATATATTAGTTCTGTGTATCAAAGCAAAACCAACGTTACTCACTTATCGAGAAGGAAAAAAGCGCCTCGGCGTCTTAAGTAAATCGGCCTCATATTCACAGATCGGAGTTTCCCGAGTCAATAGAAAAGAGGTTTCCCGAGTCAATAGAAAAGAGGTGTTATTTGTGTAGTAACAGCGTTAGCTAAACGCTGTTAATACACAAATTACACCTCTTTTTTATCGTAGTAATGTAGAGAGGCAGCTACAACCACATTTTGTGTAGTAACAGCATTTAGTTCAGGAGTTATTGACTCAGGAAACTCCAATCTGTGAATATGCGCCAACTTCCTGCTCCTTCGGTTCTCTCCAGCGCTGGAAAGCTGATCCTATATTAACACGGTCCTACTTCTTGCCTTATCGTAAGCCTTTCTTCGCTTTCTTTCTTTGTTTTTATCCTCCATGTCAATGTTAAAACCGCTTTCTGCTGATGTCACACATGCGCACCGAACACTCTCTCCGCCCATATAGACAAGACCTACCCCTTTCTTCTCATTGGCTACACGTTAGTTTTGTATTTGTTTTGTTTGTTGGCCCAACGCAGTTATCTGAAGCATTTCTCAAACAACTGAGACCCCACCTTTAAATTGTGTACCTTTTTGTATATTAAAAAAAAAAAAAGATGAGTGAGAAGGCAAAACAGTTATTTTATTTCTTATAGGACTTATCTTGAAAACTTTTGAGCACAACGATTATATCCTTGTACCTTTTGTAATCCAGTGAGATTTGATCTCTTAAGCTCTGCAGTTTGAACTGAATCCTGAACCAGTCCAGCGCACCCACCGCTCCGTCCTAAACGTTAAGTAAAAGCTTTTAACTGCCAGTCCAATATATCCGTTTTGTCAGTTTGTAAAGCACAAGCATGCCACAAACGAAAGGAAAGTTTATTGTTCTACGCTATGGACATTCTTCTGCTAGCGGTTTGCTTTATTTCTATTATTAATATTTGTCAGAAGGCTCATGACTAGTTACTACTCACTCTTCAAAAAATGTGATCAGAGATTCATCTGAGATTTGTTCCTCTTGTGTATTTGTCATTTCTCTCTGTTTCTAAACTACCTGCTTGATTTTAAAGCATGTGTAATGTTAGGGGCTTTTTACACCAGGTCATTTCCTGCGTTTTCTGTAGTCCTATAGCTATCCGATGGTAAAAAGACCAGGTCTAAATGCCCCCCGAAACGTTTTCGAGACGGATATAAATCCGATGGTTCAAACCACTTCAGGAGGCGGACTGGGACGCATTTCAGATGAAACTGGACAGGTGTAAATGAATGTGGTTGTTCAAGCCACATACGCCAGCGCTATACTCCTCCCAAACGGAAGCACGTCACTCGCAGGTGACTCGCGAGTCGTGCATCGCGCCAGAAACAAATAACATCATCGACACTCAGGCACTTAATGCTCTTTGGAGCGATGAAAGCGTCCAACAAAAGCTTTGTAAAACACATAGAAACAAAAGTATATTTAAGTGTATACACCAAAGCGTGTTCCATTTCAATTACCACTGAAATGAGGTAAAATATATTTGCATTTTGGGCGGGAGTAGAAAGATCGGATTGATATCTCATGTGATATACGGTTACGTCTTCCATTGGGAGCTCTAGAAATGGGATGAACAAGATGAAGGATCAAGATGAAGATCTGAATTTCTTTCAAACATTTTTCCCCGTTGGTTTTCGGTGACACTTTTAAATAATTTTTAAAGTGCTGCCATCGGAGCTTTACTTAAATAATTGCCAAAAGTGAACCTAAATGATTATGTGGAACAGAGCTATGTGTGTGTGGATTTTATGAGCTGCTGTTTGGTGAGGAATTGAGTAGAGTGGCACGCAGCTTGATGTTGCTGAAGGCAGGGGAGCATCTCTCCACAGGCTCTGTGAATATTGACATGCCTGCTGCTCTGATCATTAGAAGGCTGAGGATGAGGCTGAGAGCTGGAAATAATAATCACTGGAGGCTGCAGTAAACTCGGCTCCTGCTCCCCTCCTCATCGCTCCCTCTCTCAAGTCCTAGGCTCATAACAAATTCCTTCAATATAACGTCTGTGGTTCACACGCCATGCCGCAACTCCCCTTGTACTGCGCTGGAATGGAGACAAGGTTTTATATCCTAGATCAATAAAATACAGCGAGCCGGACAACTCCGGGACATTCCGCGGCGGTTCACATAAGAAGACGCTTCGATGGCTGTCACAGAAACAATATCAGGCTCTTTAGTTAATTATTTACAAGAATAACTTTATAATCTGAGTCACACTAAGCCACGGTCGATAACCGCTGCAGTTATGTTGTAAAGAGGGCAACATCTAAAAATGATTATAACCCTATTAAAGACAAAAAGATAACAGATTCTCATCACTCCACCAAGGTTATACCCCTGGCCATGGCCTGCGTGTTTGTCTGTTTACAGCAGGGTTGTCATGGAAACCTATGCTTTCATCAGTCAGCCAGATCTCAACATACACAAAATGAAACCTGGGAATCCTCAGCAACTTATAAACGGACCGATCACCTCTTTGTTGTCCTTTTAACCAAGTAAACCAACGTTCAACCAGGTGGAAAAATGATTTACACACTCGAACTCTGTAACATGTGGAAACCACCTTTAGCAACAAGAATGCATGTTTTCTGTAGGAGTTGTAGTCACATTGTTTTGGAGACATTGTGACCCTTTTGTTTTTTTCTTTTTTTTCTTCAAAAAGCAAAACACTGTGGTGTTTATGTTGATCTGTAGGTTAGCTATTTGAATCTGTTAACTAAACCACCGAGCAGGACTACGTTGTTTTTTTTCACGTTAGCCACCGTTCTGCTTTCTGTTGGCGATGGAAGTCGATTCCTTAAGTCTTGATGTCCTTAAGAGTCAGCTTCGGTTCTAAAGCATTGCAATTTTCAACATACAACGTTTCGTCTCGCGCGAACACGTCAAGCGCAACATCTTCAGCACTGAATTATTTCTGTTAGTCAGCCAGTGAAATTTGCTGTTTGTGTGATGTATGTTGAAGTGAAAAGGTCAGAATCGAACAAATCAGGGCTTGAAAAACTCTCAGGTTCATGTACGTTAAAGGAATCCATCTTTAGCAGATGTATCTCTCTCTCTACACACACATATATACACACACACACACAGGTTAAAGTTGTTTATGTAAGTGTATTAAATGTAAGTGCAGTAAAAGTAAAAATCACTTAACCTTTTGCTAAAGGGCTTCTGTTTGAGTGTTAAGATATCGATCTGCTCGTCCTCGTGGTTATTAGTCCTTACGATGTCAGAAGAATCAAAACACACTCCATCTCAGAAATCACACAGATGGCTAAACCGCAAAAGAAACGCCGCTGCTATGTGGCTAATGCCTCGGCAAATAAAGTCACATACATAAAGGCTTCCTGCTGCTCTATATGAACATTTAAGCATGCAAGTCTGATTATATTGTCTTTACAGACAACAGACAAGATTAAATTGTGAAAATAAGGACTTGAATTAATGAGTAAATGTGACATTTGATGAGCTGTTATACACCCACATGTGTTTACTACTACGAGATGAAGGAAAGTAGTAAGTGTTAGTGATGATAACTATTTACACTTTGGTCCTCGGGGCTTTATTTAAAATTGGGCTGCTTTGCTTAAATAAAGCCCTCGCGAGTCAATTATTTCTAGAATATTAAGCATTATTGGGGTTGCAAAATTCCAGGAATTTTCAAGGCTGGAAACTTTCCATGGCAATTAACGGGAATATATGGGAATAAACTGTGAATTTTAAAAAAATGCAGAGTTGCCTATAACAAGGAACTTAAATGTAGTTAAAGAAAAATAACAGCATAATTTTGTTTAAAACAACAAGATTTAATGCAATTTAAGCTGAATTTGTACCCTGTGTTCCTCAGTCACTTGCACACAGCACACTGCTTACTGGAGGGCCATTGAGGCAACACCCCCTGCACAGTAACACTTTATTTTAGGGTCATTTAACTAGTTGCTTATTAGCATGAATATTAATAGAATATTGGCTATTTATTAGTACTTATTAAGCACATATTAATGCCTTATTCTGCATGACCTTATTCTACATTCTTAATTGTACCCAATATCTAAACTTAATAACTACCTTACTAACTCTTAATAAGCAGTAAATTAGGAGTGATACCACATGCACAGATAATTTGATGACCCCCCCACCCACACACACACACACTCCCCCTGAAATAAAAAAAATCCTCTATAAAATGTTTATTACAATTATTACGTTTATTATGCTTTTGTGTTACTCAATGAAATAATCAATTAAAGTTCTACTTACAATTAAATCAGTCAAGACGTAATTTTTAAAACGTGTATTACCTTGCATGCATGTCTGCTTATGACCAAACAAAATGTTTATTTATGTTTCTATATGATATAGTTTATATAGATTTCCCTATATTTCCAAATAATTCCCATAAATTCCTGTAAATTCCCATAAAATTTCATAAATCCCATAAAGTTTCCAATTTTGAATATTTCCAAAATTCCCCAGATTAAGTTCCCGTGGAAAGTTTCCGGAAATTTACCGGAAACTTTCCGCCCCTTTGCAACCCTAAGCATTATAGAAGACACTCAAATGACTAAATTAGGTTAAATATAAGGAAACAATGGAAAGTATTACTAGAAGCTAGCACGTGGACTCATGTTTGTGTGGTGAAAGGAAAATATATTAGCGCCCTCACTTCGAGTTCATGTATAGCGTTCATGTTCCCTTTGTGTGTACAATGCATTTAAAACATATCGAATGATTGAAAACATTTGAACTTTCGATTAAATATGCACAATTATTAAACTGTGTCCACACAACAACTGTAAGCTGCGTCCCTGATTCCCTCTGCTTTGTTTATTTCCTTTATTTCACACCAAGGGTAGATAAAGTTTGGACACGATATTTGATATCATGATATTTGATATCGTGATTTTAACAGGGGTGTGTAGACTTTTATTAATCCATCAGTGCTAGTTGTTCCTGTAGGTATACAAAACAAAAGTTTCTCTTTTCTCGTGTTGTTTCTCTTGGAGATGTTGTTTAAGCTTGCTCAGGACTATGGCACTGTTGGTTAGCTTTTCCCCAACACACCAAGGTCCAAGGTGCAGTCTGATTCCTAGTCAATGTAAATCCAAATGAAAGCACTTTCATTGTTTTGCCTCAAGCTCATTTTTTTTTTCTTTTGACCATGACTGACTCTAGGGCCTGGGTCAGAATTTGCTCTAGGATGAGGTTGCACTCTTTCTTGCTTTTTTATTTATTATTTATTATTTATTTATTTGTATTTATTGGGCCACCCCCCCACCGCTGCTACCTGTTGCACACACAATTAATTCTATTGTCATGAATTAACAAGGTCATTATTTCGCTACCTACTTACATGGAGAATTATTTCCAGTACACTGCAATCACTACATGGCACACACAGGCACTCAACAATGGCTAATTATTAATTAAATTAATATTAATTTAATTCGGTGCGTTAACTAGTGTAAGCCGTAATAGACGACACGTGATGGAATATAAATAGGATTCTGTTGCTTGTTGCAGCTCTGTATCTCTTGAGCTCTGGAACCTGTGCACCTTTAAAATGGAAAAAAAAACTGCATAGGGAAGCATTAACCGTGTCATCAAATACCGTAGACTCGATTAATTAACGGTGGTGTGTTTGAGTCGTCCGTGCATCCATCCGTCATTCTCAAATAAATAAACGTCTCACGAAACCTAGTGGTGGAATTTGTTGTAAGATTTATATGGAGTTGCATTGAACTGATTATCTTTTCGACTCGATCCAAGGACAAACATCTAAAATAGTTTTTCTTCAGTATCTTCCTTCCTGTTTGAAGTATTGTCAGGATATTTTCTGTTTACAAATGACCACCAGGGAGCAGTAGGTCTGTTGGCCATGTAGACATCCTGGCTGATGCTGTTACCATCCGCTCGCATTATGTTTTTATGTAATTTGATAAATTCCTCAATTCCGCTCTGACGGCAGCGTTTCTTCGGTTGAATGAATGATGTAGAAACATTTTTTTCCTCTTCTGGAAGTGAGGAATTAATCATGAATATTTAGTAGGAATATATTCTACCCATGAATTGAATTTGCTTTGTGTGCATTACCATTAAACTGTGGTTTTCCCCCCCAAAAAAACGAATTTCCTGTCGTTTGTGTTTCATTTTGCAGACACGGGCCGTGGAGGGAGCCGTTTAATCCGTACTACGTCAACACCGGCTACGCTTTGGCACCCGCCACCAGTGCCAATGACAGTGAGCAGCAGAGCATGTCCAGTGATGCAGACACCCTCTCCCTAACAGACAGCAGCGTGTAAGTACACACAAACGTACACACAGCATCATCCTCACCGTACACGAGTGTAGACGTTGCCCGTTGCTCTTATCTCCGAATTGCAGTCAGTCAGCTCGTCCGGGTTTCCCTTCCTGTCAGAGCTCCATCACTGTTGCGAATTTCCTATGTGGGGTTTTTGAAGCATGCGGTTGATCTTAGCGCAGCATCTCTGGCACTCTGGTCTGTGGGACTAGGACTTGACCAGGCTTCCTCTGAGGTAGCCCCCATCTGCTCATTAACCTCCCTAGCAAAAGCCTCGAAATGTCATTCCTTATGCTAATTACAGAGCTTACAGTTGAGCCACATCTGGGCTTCTGTAGTCTATAATTTGTCTTTCTTCCTTCATTAAATGATATTTTCCTCAACCTAAAGGGCCTGTCTGTCCTGTACGTTGTATGGAGGTTTGTACAATTTTTAATATTCACATTTTTACAGTCATCCCGATCTCACACAGGTATAATATATTTGCGTCAGCGGAAGAACCATGACGTTGAATTTGACGGAAAAATAACCGTGTTTGAATAATTTTCAACTTTTTATTTTTTTTAAACACTCAGCTAGTTTTTTGTAACCCACTGCTCTCTTATGTATTCATAGGCCCTCATTGCAAAACATATGCTATCATTTAGTGCTCCTGACTTCTTCCACTAGGCAGGAAGTATGGTTCCGTTTATGGAGGCGAACAAGGACGTGGAAACGCAGCCAGAGAAATGGATAGACGGGGGGAATGTGAAAAGTTCAGTGATGGCACCAGGGGAGCCATGTTAAAAGAAACATGAAAGGCAGTGATGCAGTAGAGATACGTGTGTCTGAAGTGGGTTAGATTAGAGACTGTAGAGGTGTGGTGGCACAGCGAGACACCGTGTACCCAGGGGGGATAAAAGCTTCCCCAGGGCCGTGGCACAGAGCGTCCCACATCCTTACAGCTACAGGAAATGGCAGGATGCTGCGTTCACGATTCAGACCGGCGTGCGCTTGCTCGCTCGCTGTCTGCGACACAACAGGGGGACGAATCATCCTGACTCGGCTTTGTGCATGCCTGCTGAATTTGAATTTCTTCCAAGTATGATGTGTATAAAATGTTTAAGAATCACTTTGCTTACACAGTTTTTATCTGAATGTCTGAAGCCTTTTTTTAAGTTGCTTTATATAACGTATATTTATTTATTTATGTATTCACGAGGTACCAATTGCAGATGTGAAGTATTCTATATTAAATCTACTGTATTTCTGTATCAGGATAGTGCCACGGTGCTTCTGAATAATTTATATATTAATTCAATGTCCCATGTTTGTCTCCCATTAGAGATGGAGTCCCTCCCTATAGATACCGTAAACAGTCTCGACGTGAGATGCACGAAAGTGCCAAAGCTAACGGGCGAGTGCCACTACCTCATATTCCTGTAAGTACCCTTTAAACAAGACCTCGCTGACTCCCCACACATTGCAGCCATTTTACCTTTTTCCCTCTTCTCCTTCTCCGTCTCTCTCATGCACAAACACCTCTTTTCTTTCTCTGCCGATCATCTGTGGTATTTTTTTTTTCCTCTCCTCTTTCTTGACATTCTCTTTTCTGTTTCTCGCTGCCTGCCCTGAAATGCAGGTGCATTCTTAAGATGCACAGCAGTGTCTAGGGAAGCTTTGATCATATGCTAGTGAATAGCTGATGGGGAGAGAGAGAATGTGTGTGTGAGCGTGAGCACTGTCTGTAGAATACTTTCAGCTGTGTTTGCCCATGATAGCTGGGCTTCCCTCCTGTACTGACGGCTCCCTAATTGGAGCCTCTGAGATGGAGCTACCCCTCCGTTACCTCCTGTCAGGAGCTTTCACCCACCGTATAAAGAACAAGGGGACGTTTGCAGTACATCTCAAGTTTTAACCAAATGAGTTGTAGGAATATATTCTAAAAAAAAAAAAAAATTAGCTCCAGTCCTGCATGTTTTCCAGTTAGGTTGAAACATTAGTTAGTAACTGGATGATATCTAGGACTACGGTGTAAATGTTCATACTCTACATCAAAAACACTGTGTGTGTGTGTGTGTGTACTGTTTTTTTTTTTTGGTTTTGTTTTGTTATAGGAAGTGCTTTTTTGAGCAAATCACACATTCCCAGAATAACGGCATAAAAGCTACACATCTGATTTCTTTAATTCAACACAAAGTTTGTGGACACCTGACAATCTCAGATTTATATCTAGGATTTGGTCAAACCTTAAGTGGTAGTGGGTTTGAGTGGCATTTAAAAAAATAATGATAATAAAAAAGGCACGGTGATAATCGTATCCATGACGCATGCCAAACTTTGCAGTAACCGATCCTTTATGGTTAAGCATTAAAAGATACTCGGCATTATTACTTTTGCAACCAAGGAACTTTATGTGCCGGATCAAATCCCCCGATACAGACAGGTGCTCACAAAATAAAGCTGCTAGCCAGACTTGAACCTTTTACCCGCGACGTGAAGAGAAAAGCCCAAACGTTGGTCAATGTTTCTAACGTTTGCATTAGAAACATTGGTGGAAAATGATAAGATTTATGGCTACACATTTGACCCCTTTTACACATTTACACTTCTTTCTTTTAGTCCTTATGAATGTACTTAACTAGGTAACTGACATAGCAGGTGAGACATGAGTGTTCTGGCCTTTCAGTTTCAGTAAACAATGGACATCGTCACAAAGCAGCCGTATAGAAATAGATCAATTCAGATGAGCAAATTCTGTTCATTATCAGATTTATCATGCTTTGTCGCTTTGGCAAATGAGATTTCAGGAATAAAAGATTGCACTTTTTTTTCCTTCTTGAGTGGTCTGCAGTTGTGAAGCTCAGTCAGTAACCACAACATCTTGTCAAGACTCGACAGATACTGCTGCGTCACTGGGCACGTAGCCATATGGTCCAGGAATGAGACTGAACCATCTAAAGTGATTCAAGTCTTGGAACAAAGAGAGCAAAAATGGAGAGTCCAAATCAAATTTGACCCTTTAATCAAAATTTTGAGGCCTCTGTAAGGCTTTGTTGGATGCTGGCCAGCAACTGCCTGAGTCTTTATCCCTCTAGTATGGATTAGTGTCCTTTCTGGACTGGTATTGTTTAGATTTCTGCAGAAAGAAATCAAGATGCTTCATCCGAGTAAGAAACTGTACCTTGTTAGACCGCTTTGCCTTATTATTTCACTCTTCTCATGAGCTGTTACAGTTCTGCTAAAACCAGTGCGATCATCTGGATGAAGTGGTTTTCTTTTCAGCAGCATTAGTGTAATTAATTTACGTGAATCTAAGAGCTATGTAACCCGAGAATGACCAGATTAGTAGTGATGTATGCTAGGTTTAGTAATTGTGATCATTTCAAATGGGTTAATCTGGTTCTTTGAACGTACACACACACACACACACACAAGATTAGTTTTTCCAGGACAGAGATGTTTGAGTTAACTCCCATGTTAAGTGTAGATAGTGATGGGTCAAAGAGAGACCAGTGAATTTTATTCCTTCCCACCTCTGGGTTTGTGCTAGCTAAAGCGGTTAAGGCTCTGGATTCAAGAACTCTGGGCTCAAAGGATTAGGGTTCAAGCCTCAGCACTGCCAATCTGCCATTGTTGAGCCCTTGATTAACCCTCTCTGATCTGCTGTATTATGACTGGAGGTTGGGGTCAGAGTACAGGGTCAAAATTGGGATATGTGAAGAAAGAATTTTACTGTGCTGTAATGTAGATGTGACTATATATATATATAAGTCTTCTATCTCCTGATGTCACTGTGATACTAAACCAATTTCAGGAAATTAGGCCTGCGCAGTATTTAGCCATATTATTCACTCTCATTTCCACTGTTTTTAACTTCCACACAAAAATCATGCCTGTGCAAACACATATATGGTCAGACGTTTGTGGACAGCTGACCATCTGACATTTATGTGGTCCTTCTCTGTTGCCACAAAGTTACAAGTACACTATATTATAGAGGAGGACTTCGCTGGAACTCAGAGACTCGACCCCTGTTCCATCATGACAATGCTTCTGTACACAAAGCACAGAGCTCCATGAAGACACGGTGTGTGAAGGTTGGAGTAGAAGATCTCGAGTGTCCTGCACTAAGCCCTGACTCTGACTCAACCCCACTGAACACCGACTGAACCCCAGACCTCCTCACTCTTACACCATCAGTGTCTGATCTCACTAATGCTCTTGTAGCTGAATGAACACAAATCCACACAGACACTCCAACATCTAGTGGAAAGACGTCACAGAAGAGAAGAGTGGAGCTGATTGTAATGTTCAACAAGGACAGATGGGTCTGATGTTTAGGTGTCCACAAATGTTTAGCTATATATTGTGTAGTACATAACTAATCACTCTCTTCCTTCACACTGGAATCTCAACCTCTAACCACGATCATCAAAGTAAGGAATTATAGGTTGCTGTTATAACATGCAGTTTTTTTTTCCTTCTTGCTTCTTCCTTTTTGCTATATGCTTCAGAAAACTGAGTCGGGCCACCAAACAAAACAAACGCGTAGCCAGTGAGCAGAAAGGGGCGTGTCTTGTCATGGGTGGAGAGAGTGTTCAGTGCGCATGTGTGACATCAGCAGAAAGCGGTTTTAACATTGACGTGGAGGATAAAAACAAAGAAAGAAAGCGAAGAAAGGCTTACGATAAGGCAAGAAGTAGGATCAGCTTTCCAGTGCTGGAGAGAATTAATGTCTTTTGCGTGAAACAGAGCTAAAACTTTCACAATACAACACACGGTACTACAAAAACACATTTGTATTACCATAGTATTACTCATTGAGTTCATTTATTGATGAAAATATACCCTCGGCCAGCTGCCCCAGCAGGTTCATAATGTCCCAGCAGCAATAATACTTGTCTGGTGTATATGTGGGGCGGAGCTATCAAAACAGGGGCGGGACCCGTTTGGGTTAGGGGCGTGTTTGTTTTGGTGATTTCATATGTCAACATTGGCTTTCAAACAACGGAGACCCTACCTTTAATCATCCCTTTAATATAAATGCAGTATCAGGACAGTGGATTTCATCTCTGATTGATCATGTATTTTTTTTGCAGCGCACAAACCGGATGCCAAAGGATATCCACGTGGAGCCTGAGAAGTTTGCAGCAGAGCTGATTTGCCGGCTGGAGGCGGTCCTGAGGGAGCGCGAGGCCCAGGAGAAACTAGAAGAGCGCCTCAAGAGGGTGCGGCTGGTGAGTCTGCTTTCACACCGGGAGGAGGGAATCTCAATTTCCTTTCTGTGAGCCTAATATTTGATGTGTAAACCCATATTCTTTGTCTGAAAACTATACTCAAGGAACTTGGCAGGCAGCAGGGATGCATCATGCGTAGGCTTATCAGACATTCCTATTCATTTCTGATGTCTCTTTGTCTTCCGTGTCAGGTGAAACACCTGTGCTGGCTGAGGCGTTTGCTAGTCTGGCTCTGAGTAATGACTTTGTTTGAAGTGAACTGTGGCATGAAAAAATCCAACGCTCTGCACAAATCGGCATCTTTTCCCCCCAAACAAAGCCGAGTGTTAAGTCTCAAGACAGATAATTTGCGTAGGTTGGCCGCCCGTAAGATACGCGGCTGTCACGGACCAGTAGCTCTCGGTTATTAAGAGCTTGAAGTAGGAATCTCATTGTCTTTTAATTGATATTCTTACCACTCGCCACTTTCCTCTGAGATTAGCACTGTTCTGCACTTTGAAGAAAGAAGAGTCTTGAGCTCATTTCAAGGTTTTTCGCATTTGTGGGATGCAACAAGTGAATCTGGATCATTTGTGTTTTTAGGAATTATTAACGTGTTGCGCAGGCTTTCAGCCTTAACTGTAAAATTCCAGGTTTGCTTTTTATAGGTGCTTCTAAATGACTAGCATGTTGCTCTTTGCATTCTTTTGCATCATTCATGTGTTTAAAATCAAACTGCAATGAATATCCTCTCTTGTAAGCCTTCCCCTGTGTGAGGCCTTACTCAGGGGTTTAAACTGCCTCTGTTCAGCAGATCAGAGATCGGAATGCATTAATAATAAGGCTGAGTCAGGTCACTTTATCCATGACTTAATGGAGGAATTAATGGATTTGTTTTAATAGAAATTATGTTTTGCCTCTGATTCCAAATTATTTGGCATGTTATTGGGCCACTGCAGTATAACTATGGACAGTTATGGGTGTGATGGTAAACTACACTTATTGCCTCACATTTAACTCGAATGTCAGGATTGGTGAAGATCTTTAAATCCGTTTCCCTAAAACGAGCCTGGAAGTCATCAGCAACGTCTGTTCCTTGTCCTTGCAGGAGGAAGAAGGAGACGACGCAGACGTGTCCACGGCACCATCTCTGGCTAGCCACAGGCTGCCCCCTGCTGTGCATGTTCAGCACTACACAGCACGCTATTCAGACACGGCTTACAGTGGGTTGGGGCTGCGTGACGCGCACGAGGAGAATCCCGAGAGCATCCTAGATGAACACGTACAGCGCGTCATGAAGACGCCCGGCTGCCAGTCACCCAAGTCTCGGTCACCCGATGGCCTTCCTGCGACCAAGATGCCTGGACATATTGCCCTGCAGTCCAGTGGCCAAGGAAAACACCAAGCAAGGCTGGGACCCAAGGGTGAGCCTGGACAGACTTACCACCACAAACACACACATCACACACACCACGCTGAGGGAGAAGGCATGAGGCCATGGAACATGGAGCAGCACCATTATGGCTCCAAGACCAGGAATTACTCAGATGGCACCAACTCTTTGGAACCCGTTGGATATAGGTGAGCTCCCTCTCTTTTTAAAAAAATAAGAGCTGGTACAAGACTTGTACATGATGAAACTGTTAGCATGGTAGAAAAAACCTATATGTTTAACTTTAATTTAGCAGTAAAGGTGCCACGCTGTCGAAGCGGCCGTACAAGAAAGGTGAGGACACACGGAACTTTGAGATGAGAGAAACGGCTCCAGACGAGCTGGACAGAAACCAGAAAATCCTGCAGTGGATGATGGAGGGAGAGAAGGAGGCCGGGCGCCACAAGAAGAGCCCCTATGGGTGAGTTTGTCACGTCTTGAACAGTATTTACATTCCACCAATTCCTTACCTCGTCAGTACAGTGACACTGATGGCAAAAGTCCAGGATTTTTTTTTTCAAATCTTAAACTTCTACCTGAAGCTAATTAATCATCTATTAATTCTACAAGAATTACCAGAGGTATTGCTGCAGTTTCCAAATAAGCAAACGCTGTGGCTACTTAATGTCGAGACTAATTAATCCTAAATACATGGGATGTTCTGGAAGTGTTCAGTATTTGAAAGTGTTTGGCATCAGTAATTGTAATCAGTACAGCTTGTAGGACAAATGCTTATCTACAGTAAAACCAAAGATTAAGGTGATGTCCCTCAAGGGTTTTTAGTAAAACCTGATTTACTCGTGTAATTTATCCTAGACAAGACCTGCATAAGACATCACAGTAAAGCGTGATCGTAGATTGTAAACTTGTACTTTTACATAACCTGGTTTGCTTCAATAATGGATGATGTGAACCAGGAAAAAAACCGAGAAGAAAAACTTCAATAAAGTAAACTTCAGTAAAGCTCCCTTCAAAGAGTACCTTCAGAGATTTCTGGCATTAAGAAGCTTTTCTGATTCTCTGATCTGTTTCTTAGGAGCCTCTCCGGCTCTAAGAAGGCGCAAGGTCACGAGTCGGGAAGGCCGAGCTCAGTAGAGAGGCCGGGGGCTGTGCACCCATGGGTGAGTGCGCAGCTACGCAACAACGTGCTGCCCTCACATCCCTTCATCCAGGATCCCACCATGCCCCCGAACCCTGCACCCAACCCTCTCACACAGCTGGAAGAGGCACGCAGACGACTTGAGGAGGAAAGGAAAAAGTCTGGAACCCTGCAGACCAAGCAGAGGTGAGCTACTTTCTCTTCAAAGAAAATCCTTGTTCATCTTTTTCTTCCTCGGGGTGTAGATATTGTACGTTGTTCAACAGGCTTGCTAACGGTTTGTTTTGTGAACTGTATTTTGAGTAAAGAGACGTTTTAGATGAGTCTGGATCATGTGTTCGTGTGAAGTGCTTTGTGCACTGTGGACAGGTCTCCTTTTAGCATTCCCTCGCTTGTATATAGTCGAGGCTGAATGTGGGCGGTGTGTCTAATGGCGAAGTTGTTTCTCAGGTATGTGATGGAGGTGATCCAGAGGGGACGCACTGTGGTCCGGCCCGCCGGTTTTCCCACACTCAACGTGGTGCCCGCAGTGTCCGACACGGAGCTCTCCCAGGCCCAGTATGTCCCACTGGCCCAGTTTCCCATCATGCATTTCTTAGTGCATTATCACTCCTATCATTGACTCTGTGAGAGTCTGCATTATTCTGCATCCACTGCCTCAAGCATATTGACTCTCTTCCATACCTGGGCTGCATATGTCCTATTAAATCATTCCAGCTTGTCCAAGTTCATGACCCCACCCTTTCCCTTCTCATGTAGTGTTATAGCTGTGTGGTGTAGTGAGCAAGTAGCCACTGTAGTCTTATTTGTTTGTTCTAACCTGCTGTTGGAAACGTTAACCTCGGCACTTGGTCAGGATTAGTTTTCTATTTATTTATTTTTTGTCTAGTTACTGTGTTTTTTATTTATTTTTTTATTTTTAGTCTTTAAGAAACAAGGGATGTCTGATGACCTGGGATTGAGGTCACATTGAACGTGAATGCATTGAGTCTTGACTGCTGAACATAGAACAGACTCTGATCTTTTGGATGCTTGATTTTCTTTTTTTTTTTCTTTTTTTTTTCTCTCTCTCAAAAAGCTCTGCTATGCAGTCTTTACTGATCTCATCCTTTTCTGATCCTGTAAATGCTTTAATCAGACTGTTTGTACTCACCCCTGGTTTATTTCTTCTACAGACACAAAGGCATGAAAAAGCAGCAGTGTGAGAACATTACAGTGGCGTATTACTTCTGTGGCGAGCCCATCCCCTACAGGACCTCAGTCAAAGGAAGGATCGTCACGCTGGGACAGTTCAAGGAGCTGCTTACCAAGAAAGGGAGTTATAGGTAAAGCTACACCCAAGTATTTTTTTTTTGGGATTTTAAAAAATGAAAACCTGGCAAAATGTAATTGTCATGCAGCTCTTCCTCTTTACAACTTGCCCTTGAGTCAGAAATAACTAGACGACAGAAAACGTTTTTTTTTTTTTTTTTTTTTTACGGGGAAATGACTGTGTGTATAAGGTTATTACAAAAGGGGCAATAAATCTGAAAAGGCACTTTCAAGAAGCACATATGAGGGTGATGGTCAGAGGTCTGCTAACCCGTGTGCATACAGTGTTGCTTACACCATGAAGGAAAATCGCGATGGTTTTAATTAATAAGGCTATACACATCAGCGTCTACTGTGCAAGAGCCAAATGTGTAAGATGCTCGAGTTATCAGTCTGGATAAAATGAATTCTGGATAAATGAATTCCTGTTTACATCTTTTAACAGATATTATTTCAAGAAAGTGAGCGATGAGTTCGACTGTGGCGTGGTGTTCGAGGAGATCCGCGAGGACGACGCTATCCTGCCCATCTTCGAGGAGAAGATCATCGGTAAAGTGGAGAAGATCGACTGAAGATCCGGGAGGAGGAGGCACGGAGGATATCGTGGCCTTTTAGGAGGAGCTACTTAGCAGCCAGTAGGGAAAAGGAGCTAAAAGGAGGTGCTGGTAGATGGTACAGAGTATGTGTGGGGGGTGGGAGAGGGATGAGGGTTGAGGGACAAGTGGAAGAGAGTGAGTAGGGGTGAGTGGGAGCCCTGTGGGATGTTCGCTATTGACTCGAAGGCTTCTGTCACTGCATTAGAGCCTTCTGTGGTTCCCCACAGGTGCCCTGTGCTGCTGGTCACCGTGGTATGCAGCCTTTGGACTTCCGGACAAGGCAGCGCTCTCTCACCCTTTGGGTGTATTTGCAATGTAATGTAGCAGTGTAAAGTTTGGCTAGAAAAAAAAATACTTGCTAAGAAATATGTTTACTAAAGCTGCATATTTTTGATATGACATATCAGAAGGAAGGTATCCTTTCTAATGTAACATCTCTTGTAATTTTATATGTACTGGTACCACGTGTACAGTCTGTTTAAAACAACAAAAAAGAAAAAAAAAAGGTTTTATAACTATTTAAATATTTAAAAGGAATAAACCTATTGGTATGATCTTAACGTTTTGGCAGATCCAGTTGGAAACGATCGCAGTTCACAATGCCCTTTTTCATGCAGGTGGCTGGATGAAAACCAGGAACCATTGTCCATGCTCTATTAAGTGCTTATAACTTTTAAACCCGACCATAAACCTTCTCCACTCCGAGTGGCACCAGGTCACGCTGCACTTTCTCTCCAATAATTGGGGAGAGAGGACGGTAGCTTACTTAAGACGTTGTTGAATGATCATGCCTTTACGTTGAGGGGTCAGCAGGGAGGACGCAGTGTCAGACCCAGGCTTTTTATGCGAGTAATTCATTGTTTTTTTTTTTTTTTTTTTTTTTATTTTATTTACCTACAGCTGCTTCCTATACAAAAAAAATTTAAATGCACCAAAACACTCCCATCATCCTCTGTAGTGCGGACTAGTGTGGGGACCGGCCTCAAGAAAACGTCTGTCAGCATTAGATGTATTAAGAGAGTATAATTTACCTTATGGAACATAGCACATCTGCAATTTGTAAAAGAATTATTTTTATACAAACTATATATCCATAATCAAAACAGGAGGATTTTACCGTCCAAGCGCCTGCTATTTTTCATATTCTGAGTGTGCGGATCTCTGGGGGCATCAGTAAGTGAATGTGTGTGGCTGTGTGGAGCGCCGCTGTGTACCACATACCACTAGCCTATACAACGACCATGTTTACACTTACCTTAATGTATTACAAAACGATAAGTAACGGTCTGTAGCCTTTTAGCTCCACATGGCTGAATTTGGTGCCTGTCAGGAATTATCATTGTTAATGTTAGCATAAAATTCTATATCACATTACACCAAAGAACAGTATAGTGTAGGAATTACAAAATGTGGTGTTCATTTCCATCCGTGTGTTTTTTTCTTCTTAATTTCGTTTACATTTTTGTCCATTTGACCTAAATTTCACTGATTAACCCAAAAACTTCATATCACAAGATGGAGCTCTTGCACAGTAGGTGTATTTTTATGGGACGACGTGCGGGATGACTGTTGTTTTAGTGTTTGCCGCTGAGAAGAGGCAGACGCTGAATGGTGCTGTAAGTCTATATGCGTAATATCCTGGTGTCCCGTAACGAGGATCTTGTCTTCCTGTTTAAACGTTGAACATTTTACCATCCCTGTCTCTCTCTCTCTTTCTTTTTTCTTTTCTTTTCTTTTCTTTTCTTTTCTTTTGGCCTTACTCCTGCCCATCAAAACTCTATTATTCCTTAATTAGCTTGAACTAAATGGGTACTTTGCTACCTTGGAACCTTTTTTTTCTTTTGAAGTTCTTTTTTTTTTTTTTTTTTTTTTTTAAATCTGACTCATTGTAATTACAGTGTAATTGTCATCATGCTTGGGCTTTTTCAGTGGGCATGTAAAAAGGTTCATAATTACTGTGAAAAGCCTGAAAGTGAGCATCTCTCACTTAAGACGGATTAACTATGTATATAGTACAGAGTGCCTTGATGAGCATGCTCACGCTCTGCAGTGCAGTCTCATCCCTTATGCTCTTTCTGATGCATACCGGCGACTAGAATCATCGCTTTTTATTTCTAGCATTATTTTATTTTCATCTTTTTTTGCTCTGTACATGAACCTCTTTTCATGTGAAGTGTTGTCACACATTGAATAAGCCTTTTCTATGTAAATATGTATATTTTCTGTGTTTTCAGCCAGCAACCTGATTTGGATATTTAGTGCCCTGGTTCTGCTTAAGTGTGCTGAGTTGTACAGTTATCATTTTATGGTACTTCGGACAATAAAGACATGTAATAAAACATAATATTAATTTCTTCATTGTGCCTCATACTCATTAAATGCTTGTCTCTTGAAAGCTATTGAACATGATGTGTATTGCAAGCTAACATGGGTTGCTTGACCATGTTAGCTATCATGCCCATGTTAGATATCTATATATTAATGGATGGATGGATAGAATATGGATAGATAGATAGATGGATGGATAAATAGATGGAAGATAGATAGATATGGATAGATAGAATATGGATAGATAGATGGATAGAATATGGATAGATAGATGGTTAGATATGGATAGATAGATGGTTAGATAGATGGATGGATGGATGGATAAATAGATGGAAGATAGATAGATATGGATAGATAGAATATGGATAGATAGATGGATAGAATATGGATAGATAGATGGATAGAATATGGATAGATAGATAGATAGATAGAATATGGATAGAGAGAAAGAATATGGATAGATGGATAGATAGATAGAATATGGATGGATGGATAGATGGATGGATAGATAGACAGATAGGTAGATAGATAAATAGAATATGGATAGATAGAATATGGATGGATAGATAGATAATCATGTGAACTAATGACAAATTCGGTCAGAATTTAAGGCTGTGTCTAAAAGTGGTAATGATACTGGCACCACTGATAATCTGACAAACTGTATATGCTGTAGTGATATGGCCAAATATTTGTGACTATGATGTGAGAAACAGTTACATTTGTGCACATTATTCCCAGAAAGAGAGACAAACTGCAAGGTTTGTGTAATCTCTTCACAGCTCAGATATGGCTTCATGCATCCTCGAGGCTCATATGCCACTTAAATAAGCTAAATGTGATGCATGCTGTCTAGAATGTAGTTTAGAGAACAAAAGGTCACACCGGTCATATTTGATGTGTACTGTTTTTATTACCTGGTATGTTCTGGTTATGTTTTTTACGTTCTCTAGAGCTTAGTCTTTTCCAGCTTTGAGTGGTATCAGGCTCATCTATCCCTCTGCAGAGATATGAAGGATTTTTTGTGTAGAAATATGGGCTTATTTTGGAGCTCAATGAGGCTCCAAAGTCATGTTAAACATCTCCCATTCGTATAGTGCTCATAGTGTTTGCTGTGTGACCGCCTATAATGTCAAATTTATGCAGCTATCCAGAGATGGGGGACTCGAGTTATATGACTTGACTCGAGTCAGGCTTAAGTCTCAAATTTGGGACTTGAGACTTGCTTGACAAATATTAAAAAAAGACTCGACTTGACTTTGACTTGACATTCATGACTTGAGACTTACTTGTGACTTGAGTTAAATGACTCGAAATAACTTTTTTTTTTTTTAAATCTGTTTTTGAACGCACGCAAGAGCGTAATATAACCACGTGACGCAGCAGGCAAGCAGAGCAGTGGCGGAGCCAGAGGCGTGTCCCTGACATCTGATTGGCCACACCAGGTGCCACCCAGAATTTTTATTTGATAGCATTGGAAGTTTGATCCTGATCGACATCTCATTTCACCTATCAAAAGAAGTCTTTGTTTGACGTTTAGTCGCGGCGCCGCTCAACATTTCAAATCCATCAATCAATGACAATAAAGAGTTGAGAGGTAGAGAAGGATATTGTAACAGACTAATACTAAAACAGACTAATACTAAAACAGACTAATACTAAAACAGACTAATACTAAAACAGACTAATACTAAAACATCAAATTTCAGGAAGTTTTGAGATTAAACATCAGGATTTACCAGAAAAATATTTCGAAAGTTACGTCGCTATATAAATTGACGTTAGACGCGATTAACTGATTAATCAGACAAGAGAGATCGGTTCGTTCCCCAGTTTAGCCATAATATACATAATATACATAATATACCTATAGTTGCCTTGGCCACCCCATGTATAAAACTCTAGTTCCGCCACTGAAGCAGAGGGAGCGCGCGCACTAACTAATAGACCTCAACAGTCGTGAAGAAACATGGAAGGCGCTGCAATAATTAACCAAAAATAATTAAGTTCGGGTACCGGGATTTTGTGATGGACAGGACTCACTGCAGTTTTAGGCTGTGAACAGGCACACCCTTCACTCTATGTTCAAGGTAGCGGTAAGAGTTATTTACCATCCCTGCATCAAGTGCACCTGTTGAACGGTGGGGTTCAGCCAAGGTGGGGTGATGATGCGACCACATCGCTCACAATTTCGTGACAAACTTGTATCAAATTTTATTTTTTGCAAGTGCAATGTAGTGTAAATGTTTATGTGGAAATGTCAGCTGTTTTGCAATAGCACTTATAATTGGTCTTCAGTGTTAGGGTTTGAGTGTGTGTGTGTGTGTGTGTGTGTGTGTGTGTGTGTGTGTGTGTGTGTGTGTGTGTATATATATATATATATATATATATATATATATATATATATATATATATATATATATATATAACTCAGCGTTGCAAGCACAGCCATATTCTTGTCTCGCATGCACACGCACACACATTCCATTTAAAGGGATAGTTCACCCAAAAATAAAAATTCTGTTACCATTTTCTCATCCTCATGATGTTACAAACCTGTATAAATTTCTTTGTTTTGATGAACACACAGATATTTTGAGGAATGTTTGTAACCAAACCTTTCATGAGCCCCATTCACTTCCATAGTGGGGAAAAAAGAATACTATGGAAGTGAATGGGGCTCATGAATGGTTTGGTTACAAACAGTCCTTAAAATATCTACATGTGTGTTCATCAAAACAAAGAAATTTAAACAGGTTTGTAACATCATGAGGGCGAGAAATGATGACAGAATTTTAATTTTTAGGTGAACTATCCCTTTAATATTAATAAATTATACTCACCCCAATCTCTCTCTCTCTCTCTCTCTCTCTCTCTCTCTCTCTCTCTCACTCTCTCACTCACTCCCCAATAGTTAATTCACTTCAAGGTTTGTGTTCGATAATTTACAATTTTTGGTTGACGTGATTGATTGTTGTTGTTATTCTGTTGTTAAAAAGGAAGGATCTAATTTAAGGATGTGTTCATGTCCCATTAAAAGGGAATGCCTGTTCAAAAAATGCCATTTGGTTGCATAGAAACCATTGTACTTTTTTATATATATACTTTTCCATGGTCTTCTGCCATGTTTGTGGCATATTGAAACTTTTCATGCTTTTATGTTGGCCTTATTTCAGTTACATTTACATCTTAGGTTTTGTTGTTTTGATTTTTATTCATTTTTAGATTTTTATTGTATTTACAACTCACCTGTATGTGGACACCTTTTAAAAATAAATGCATATAATCATTTTTGTTGCAAATAAAACTCTCAGAGTTTTAAATACTGAAAATACCATATATACTGTAGATTTAACTTTGTTTAATATATACATTTAGTTAAATCATCAAGCATCTGTATGACTTGCCAGTGACTTGCTTGACTCAAGCTACGACTTGACTTGACTTGCTTGACATAAAGCAGTGACTTGACTTGACTTGACTTGACACTCACAAAAATTGACTCGGACTTGCTTGAGACTTGAAGGTTAAGACTTACTTGTGACTTGCACATGTGTGACTTACTCCCACCTCTGCAGCTATCTAATCATCCAGTCTGCACAAAGTGTAAAAGCATGCACATGCACCTCAGAGCTTCAGGAGGAGGAGGAGGATGAGCCACAACTGCAAAACACTGCATAGGTTTCTACTTCTACGTCAGCCAAGAAACAGGAATATCATGCTATCATGGGCACAGCATTAACTGAAAATTGTCATTCGCTGCCAGTTACCACCATCATTACTGCCAATTTCCTGAGTAGCAGGCCACAGGAGGGCAGATATATCTCACAGATATATTACACCATCACCCTCAGCACTGTCCTGAACCCCCTGCTGTACTCGCTTTACACATACGGCTGTGTAGCCACTACCAACTCCACCTGATGAGACAGCCTACCTAGAGAAGATAAGACACCTGGAGAAGATAAGACACCTGGAGAACTGGTGAGAGAACAATCTCCTAATGAACGTCTGCAAAACAAAGGAGCCGATCGTTGACTTTAGAACAAAGCAGAAGAGGAACTACCATCTTGAACGGTACCCCACTTGAGAAAGTGGAGAGATTTCTATACCTTAGTGTCAGCATCTGCCATGGACCTGTTACATCCACACCATGGTGATGAAAGCCCAAGAACATCTATATGATTTCACACAACTTTGAGGGTGCTTAGGAACTTCTACACCTGCACAATAGAGAGCATCCTCTCGATCTGGTTTTGAACAGTGCCAAGTAGGTCAGACAAGCTAAAGAGTGCTGCGACCAGCTGAGCACATTATCCGCACTGAGCTCCCTGACCTGCAGTTCACCTACAGCAAGCGGTGTTGGACAATGGCCAGGAAGATAGTGAAGGACCTCAGACATCCAAACAATGGACTTTTCTCTCTGCTGTGGTCAGGGAAGCACTTCTATTCCATGAAGGCCAGCAAAGAGAGAATGAGGAGAAGCTTCTTCCCACAAGTCATTCAGGTCCTCAACCGATTGGACACCAAGAAGTGAGATACCAACAGACTTGGTTCTTTACAGACAAACGACTGACCAAAGACTGGACATTATTTCACCTACAATAATATAACTCCCATTTAACTTAATATTCTTGCTCAGGGGCAGTTTGGTGGACCTGGAATCCAAACTCACAACTTTCCAATGGTAGTCCAACACCTTAAACACTAGACTAGCACAAATACACAAATATTAAAGATAGAAAAAGAAGAAAAATGTCTTTTACATTTTGGTTTTGTTTCAAATAGTTTTTGAGTTTGAGTAGTTGGACTGTAGCTGACATCCTTCCCTTTAATGAGCTTCTGTGAGCCGTCTGATCTCAACATTAAAGATGCCCTGCCACACGTATTTCATTACTTTTGTGGTAATGTCTGAAGTTTACCATGGACTCTGTAACATTTTTTTGTGGAAATAATGCCTTGGTTACCTTGTTTCAAGCCATTCTAGTGTGGTATAGAAAGCCTGCAGGAAGACTCCTGTTCCTCCTCCTGTGACTCCTGCGCCAGTTCTCATGAATATTCAAATGAGCTATGCTGCTTGGCTCTGATTGGCTAACCACTAGGATATGAGCGCATGACTATTCATTCACGCAGCGCAATAAGTAGCCTAGGCTAGAGTAAATGAATGAGAATGGCTTCTTCACAAGCCCGTTGACGTTCAGCCATCCTTGCTGTATAGGAAACTCACTGAGCTACACGAATTCTGGGGGCGCGGTCTCAAGTGGGAGAGCTCATGAATAGTAATGAGCTCAGTCACTCTGACGTCAGAGTGACCAGCTTTTCCAACTGACCTGATTTCTCCCCTTATTTCTTTTAAGTGGCTAGAACTGACCGGGGAGCTAGCAGTTCGTTTTCACATTCACGCCACAACACAAACACATATGGACCTAACACATATCAAAAAATACAAGTAAAAACGGTTTTGTGTCTAAGGGCACCTTTAAAGTAAAAACCTCAACCTCATTTTTTTTTCTAGTGCTGCATACATATTCTGGAAAGAAAACCCTGAATACTGTACTTCACCATATGTTTCAATCTCATTTGTATTCATTTAGGATGCCTTTTTTTTACACAGTATTAATTAGTAATTATAAATTACTACACAGTAAAAGTAAAATAATTCGAGTTAACCTTTGCTGTGTTTGTTGTTCTTTCGCTGCTCTCTGTTCAGGGTCACACATCTGTAAATTACTGTTTATAGCAATAGCCATATATTTTGTTACATCCTTCTGTAAATTTCAGTTATAATTATAGCCATCTGTATATTATGTTCATAGTACACACACATCTGTAAATAACTTCATATTACCATTTTATTTAACTTATCTAAGTCTTGTAAACACTGTATATCCTGCACTTGATGCTATTGCACTCTGGTTAGACCTACACTGCATTTCGTTGCCTTGTACTTGTACACGTGTAATGACAATAAAGTTGAATCTAATCTAATCTAATCTAATCTAATCTACAGCAGATCATCCTATCAGATCCACGTTGGATTTATATTGGATTTTATTCCTGATGCAATCCTCTTACTTTATCCAGGCTTGGGACTGGCATTGAGAGTTAACCCCTCAGTGGCTGCTTACACCAAACCTGAGAGCTCGGGATCCTGCTTCTGGAACATCAGGGACCTTATCAGGCTTTCTGAGTAAATCTGAGACACTATTAAAAGATGAAAAAGCAGTCCATTAGCAATGAAGAAGCCAATAACAAGCTATAAAGGAAGCTCCTTTATATGGAAGGCAAAACCTTCTGGAAAATGACGCATTCAGGTCCTTCTCTCATTATGACCATGTCCCGATGTGTACCTTAGGGCTGTGAGGGAAAGGTGATTGCATTTCAGAGTGGCACTAATGAAAGTGAATTGCAAAGCAACGTGTAATTACGTTCACTTCTGGCACTCAGCCAGTGTTTCATTCTAAACCATGCAATGACCTGCTGACATTTTTTTGTTTTTCACTCAAGATAATTGTCAAAATGAAGAAACAATGAAGGAAAAGTTTTGATTTTAGGGTGTAAACCTTTCTCTATGCCACTAATATAAATCAGTGTAGCCTGCGTACTGTATTTCTGGCATTCTGTCTTAACCAGAAGTTCACAGCAAAATGCAATGCAGTGACTTTGGAATGCTTTTAAAGCGTTCACTTCTGACACACATACAGCATTTAATCCTCATAAAGCAATTTCCTGCTCGTTGTTTTTCCTTAAAGAAATCAAGTACCACAGCTTAATAACGTGTGTATATTGTATTTCAGTTCCTTTTTTATTTATTTATTTATTTTTTACCTTTACTGAGATTACATTTCCTTCTGGGATGTGGGATTTTCTCCATATAACAGTACAGTACAGTTCATATGAAAGAGAATCTACAATATAAAGAAAAATAAAAGCCTTTTTCTGGTGTGTTCTACCATGTGGCTTACAAGCTTGACTTTTCTTTAAGTACAGCGCAGAAAATTATACAATAGACTTATTTTTTGTTGTTATACTCACACATCAATCAGGCCACGAGATTGTTATATTTATAATATTACATACTATGTTCTTATTTAACTAGCAGCATTAAGATCGAAGACTAAATTAAAGCTGCTGCAGAACGTAATGTGGATATATATATATATATTTACTGTAGGAACCCCAGACAATTTTCAGGATTTTCATTTATAAATATTTGGGTGTTTGGATCAGCAGTTTCATTTTGATCTAACAAATAACTGAAGGACACTAAAGTAATATTTCAGTAGTGAAATGAGGTTTATTGGATTAACAGAAAATGTTCAATATGCATCAAATTGAAATTAGACAGGTGCATAAATTTGGGCACCCCTTGCCATTTTGTTGATTTGAATACCTGTAACTACTTAGCACTGATTAATTAGAACACACAATTGGTTTGGTGGCTCATTAAGCCTTGGATGCAAAGGATGGCGAAGGATGGTGAGAACAGTCAAAAACAGCCCACAGACCACCTCTAAAGACCTACAACATCAACTTGCTGCAGATGGTGTCACTGAGCATCGTTCAACAATTCAGCGGACTTTGCACAAGGTGAAGCTGTACAGGAGAGTGATGCTAAAGAAGGCTTTTCTGCACACACGGAGTCGCTTGAGGTATGAAAACGCATACTTGGACAAGCCAGCTTCATTTTGTAATGAGGTGCTGTGGTGTGATGAAACAAAGATTGTGTTATTTGGTCATAACAAGGGGCGTTATGCATGACGGCAAAAGAACACAGCATTCCAAGAAAAACACTTGCTACCCACAGTAACATTTGGTGGAGGTTCCATCATGCTGTGGGGCTGTGTGGCCAGTGCCGGTACTGGGAATCTGGTTAGGGTATCAGCAGATTCTTGAGAACAATGTTGAGGAATCAGTCACAAAGTTGAAGACAAGGCAACGACCCAAAACACTGCTCAAAATCTACTTGGGCATTTATGCAGAGGAACAAGTACAATGATCTGGAATGGCCATCCCAGTCCCCAGACCTGAATATCACTGAACATCTGTGGGGTGATTTGAATCAAACCTAACTGAACTGGAGATGTTTTGTAAGGAGGAATGGTCCAAAATACATTCATCCAGACACTCATTACAGGCTATAGGAAGCGTCTAGAGGCTGTTATTTCTGCCAAAGGAGGCTCTACTAAATAGTGATGTGATTTAATCTAAAATGATGTGCATTAATCTAAAAAAACTCATTTCACTACTGAAATATTACTTTAGTGTCCTTCAGTTATTTGTTAGATCAAAATAAAATTGCTGATTCAAACACCCAAATATTTATAAATGAAAATCATGGAAATTGTCAGGGGTTCCTAAACATTTGCATACCACAAAGATATATATATATATATATATATATATATATATATATATATATATATATATATATATATATATATATATATATATAATGTGTGTGTGCTTGGTACAGAACAATGATTTTCATGATATAAATGTTTCTGTAAATCTGTGGGTTCTCTGGGAAATGATGTAATATGATTGTGAAGATGAGCCCCAGAGGCTCAGAAACCTCACTTTTTCTTAACAAAAAATAACATTACATAAAAGAAATCATGCACACTACTGTAGCTTTAAATCTTGTCTACTCTTTCAGCTTGTGTACTGTTTCTCCTTATTCTTTTTTAATCAATGTACTGAACCATGGTTGCCTCTTCACTGTCACATACGTTACAGATGATGGCACTGTTGGTCTCCGATACTTGGTTTCTTAACTCCAATTAAGAAGGTTTTAAAGGTTTCAAACTCAGTCACTTGGGGGAAAAATGCAATTATACCCTGCCAGACGATTCCATATTCTAGGTGTCTACAATCCGCTTTGTCCTGACATTCATTAATTGTTTAATAGCTTTATTATTTATTTTGCCATTGTTCTTGTAGGGCTTGATGCTCCTCAGCCGCCGCTAACAGCCTTTTGTTTTAAACACAGGTCTTGCACACTTCTAGTGTCTTGCACATTTTATTTTCTACCCTAGGCTGGATAAAATTCTAATGTAGGCTCGGATCAGCTGAATGAGTTTGATTAAAGTCGTTCTCCAGTAGAAGGGATGAGTACTATATGCTCAAGTGTTACGTCTTTATGAAGTTAAACACAGACGGAAATATGAATTAAAATAAAATCTGTTTGTTATGAGTCGGGAGAAGCTAGAAAGGAATTTTAAAACATATAACTTGCTTGATCAAAAGATCAATATGATATGATAGACCAAATGACAGCTTTCATTTCCTGATATTTCCATGTAGATGTGTTCTAAAAGTTAGACGATGGTATTGTTGAATTGTAGGTGAACAAACATAATGAAACAGGTAAAAGTAAATTGATAATAATAATAATAATAATAATAATAACAACAACAACAACAACAACAATAATAATAATAAAAATAACAATAATAATAACAACAATTATTGTTGTTATTATTATTGTTATTATTATTATTATTATTATTATTATTATTATTTTTTATTTTTTTTTGGTTGCATATCACTTGGTTGAAATAAATGCATGAAATCTTCTGTTGCTTTTTTCTTTTATGATGCTTTTCCAGACTGTTCGCACTGCTTCTTATAGTTATTGATTGCATTTGTCTCACTTCAGTCTCCTCTTCAGGAGGTGAAATGCTGCCCAGTTGGAGTAAGATCTGCTGATTGTTTGGCCAGTCATTTGTTGTGTTGGTTCTTCTCAATAAGATTGGATGTATTTCTCTCTATATTGTCAGACAGGATGTTTCTGAATTCATTCTGCTACTACCATCATGAGCTCTATCATCAGTAAACATTTGTACCTTCACTGTACTTGACAGGTGATGTTTGGCTCAGGAGAAGATCATTACTTTCTCCACACTTGACCCAGTTCCAAAATCTAATCAGTTCATCTGCTTGATTTTAATGATAATTCTATCTAAATCTTACAAAACACTTGTCCTTCAGATATCTAGAGGCTAATGAATCTAATGAGAATCTAGGACAAATGTGAGGCTGGAAAAATAGATGGACCAATGGCAAAATTATAATTAGATAGAAACCATGAGTTCCTGGACCTTGACTTCCTGAATATAAACTTGTATTAATCTATAACCATCTCTGTATAAAAATAAACAGAAAATAGGAAATAACAGAAAAGACATTAATTTAATAATTCACCTCGCTGTGACTTTGATCCATGGGTCAATTTAAAACGTAATGAGTTCATCTGCTGGTTAAAGTGATCATTTTTATATAAATCCTACAAACTTTCCTTAACCACTCGTTCTTGAGATATCACACTGATGGCTCCAGAAACAACCTGATAGATTACATGGGACAGACTTATCAACAACTGATGCATACAACCTTAAAATTTAGTGGCAGAGACATTACAATCCGGGGTTTCTAACAGACTTTTGCTCAATTTTCCTGCATCTCTTAGTGAGTGATGTCTGCAGTAAAATCATGCTCTCGGTCATTCAGTACTACCTCAGGTAGTCCTGGTTATCTTTTACACATTAAGACTTGATCTCAAGACTTGATGGCTTCTTAAATTATGTACTGTACCCTTGCAGTACTTCCACATACTGTACAGGGCAGTGGTGGATCAAGTGGCTCTGGGTTGTTGAGCGGAGGATCAGGGTTCAAGGCCCTTGAACAAGGCCCTTAACCCTCTCTGCTCCAGTGGTGCTGTATCATGTCTGACCCTGTGCGCTGACCCCAACCTCCAAAGTTAGAAGATGTTAAAAAAGAATTTTACTCTGCTGTAATGTATATGTGACAAAATAAAGGCTTCTATTTTATTCATGATCCAACAATAGCAACAATTTGCTTATTACCTGAAGGGTCATGGGGCAGGTGACATGGACAGTGACATGGGGCAGGTGACATAGACATAATGCACACCTGCCCCATACGGACTTCACTGGTATTCCAATGGCTTAATGTTGGGCCCACTTCTATGCTCCCATTACACCTGCTCTCTCACTGATGTCATATCCCTCAATGGGTTTTCATACCACTGCTATGCTGATGACACTCGACTCATCCTCTGCTTTCCTTCCTCAAACACCCATGTTTTTCTCAGATATCTTGCAGATACAGCTTGCCATCTGAAATGATATCCCAGAAAAGTTAGTTGCTATAAATCCTTTCAGATGCGTCCACATGTCAAGATCTTCTAAACTCCCTTAACAACACTTTGATCTCATTATCTGTCACTGCACACAGTCTTGGGGTAGTCCAAATGCTCTCCTCACATCACAATGCTAAACACATCACAATGCTCATATTTCGTCTATAGAACATTTGAATGATCTTGATCTTTCTATCCACAGAAATCCATTGTCATTTTGAGACTTCAGCAATTCAGCTGCAGGACATTTTTTTTAACCTTTCCCACCACTTTAGCTTGATGGTACTTGTAGTGCTTATTCAAGTGAACTAGCATGAAGATGTGTTTTTGATAAAGAGATTATGAAGCATGTCTGCAAGTCTCTAATGTATGAATTCCTTGGTCGCTTTTATGTTAAACGTGGCTTTATGTTACACGGTGGCTTAGTGGTTAGCACGTTCGCCTCACACCTCCAGGGTTGGGGGTTCGATTCCCGCCTCCGCCTTGTGTGTGTGGAGTTTGCATGTTCTCCCCGTGCCTCGGGGGTTTCCTCCGGGTACTCCGGTTTCCTCCCCCGGTCCAAAGACATGCATGGTAGGTTGATTGGCATCTCTGGAAAATTGTCCGTAGTGTGTGAGTGCGTGAGTGAATGAGAGTGTGTGTGTGCCCTGTGATGGGTTGGCACTCCGTCCAGGGTGTATCCTGCCTTGATGCCCGATGACGCCTGAGATAGGCACAGGCTCCCCGTGACCTGAGGTAGTTCGGATAAGCGGTAGAAAATGAGTGAGTGAGAATAATAGTTGAGCAGTTTTAGCACACAGGGTCCATATGCATGACAATAGATGAGCTTCCAACAAAACCTTGGAACATTACACTTGCATTTGGCCTTCATATATTTTTCATAAACAAATCAAGTTTCTTTGATTTGCTGTGAATTTGCAAATCAGAAATACAATACATTTAACAAATGTCTTTTTTTTTTGTAAAAACAAACAAACAAAAAAAATTACCTCAGAATTTGCGTTCAAATTCAAAATAAGTACTCATGGTTATGAGGATAAAATCCTGACACTGATATCGACATCCATATTATAGCTAAAATATTTGACAAAACAGACTCTTTATTAAGACTTTTGCAAAGAAACAGCACGTCACATTTATATTTTATAACAGTTTTGTTTTTAATGTTGTTTCATGGTGTTGACACACATGGAGGATATTGGATTTCCCAGACTTTCATATTGTACTTTTAATTAGTTCTTTTACACAATGTTGGGGTGGGTACAGAAATGTGTGCTACTTAATTGAAAAGGGAAGATCATTAGCATGGACTGTTACAGAATCTGCAGCAAGCCATCAGGACCTCATCAAAATAAATGTACCTAAATTATTGAATGGCACGTATCTATTATAAACATATTTCCTTGTTTATTTGTTTTAAAACCTCTCCCTGTGGAATTAAACCTAGTCTGGTCCTTGAAGGCTACCCTGAAGATTGAACAGTGATCCAGTTCTTCCGGTCACACATCTGTCTATATGCTAACCTGAGACTCAGTGTAAGCCTGCATAGTCTCAGCCTCCACTCACTCAAGTGTACGCGCAATTGTATTGTTTGTGGAGCAGCCAGCACACAATTATAGGGAAGAGAAAGGGAAGAGAAACAGTGACGTAGGCATGCCCACCTGACTGTGGATTCGAATTGGATTAGAATCTCTGCATAGTAGTTCTCTCTGTTGCTGACATGGTCAGTGCTTTCAAGGAAGATATTGGGTGTACTTGTATATGCTGTTTCCTATGTGTGTGATTATCATGTTTCCTTGACTTGACTTGATTTGACTTGACTGGTCGTGAGCAGTGCTTATCAAGAAACTGTTCTTACTTTTAAGTAGATGTAGTAGATGATATTTGTCATTCATGTCATTCGAGTTACATCTTCCTATCAATGTAGGTGGTTCTTGACACATTCTAATTGACATAATGTACCAAAATTTTCCGTGGCTGACATGACCAATGCTTTTGAGGCAGTATATCCATGCAAGTCACCAGGACCCGATGACATCCATTGTTGCTTCCTTAGAGAATATGCAACTCTGTTAGCAGTAGGTTACAAGAATACCATCATTGTTCCTGTCCCCAGGATCTTCTACTTGAATGACTGCTGCCCTGTTGCACTGACCTTCACTGTCAAGAAGTGCTTCAAATGGTTAGTTATCCCTAACTAATAAGCATTACTCTGCTTGATTATTGATTAAAGCTCAGCATTTACCACCATCCCTCATACTGTAGATTCATAGCTCATGGTAAATCTGAAAGATCTGCATCTTAACACCAATGTGTGCAAATTGGTCTTCCTGATAATGGCCTTCATGACATGCAAACCATAAATGGTGACAATAAGGAACTTGGCCTCCTCTCCACTGACTCTCCTCATCCTCTTGTACTTTCTGTTCACACATGACTGAGTTACCAAACACAGCTCCAAACTCAAGTTTTTTTTAATGACACACCCATCATGAGCCTCATTTCAAATGGAGATGAGACAACCTACATAGAGTAGATCAACGGCTTCAGCAAAATGAAGAAAATAATTGCGGACTACAAGAAGTCCTAGAGCGGAGTACATGATCCCCTACACATCAATGGAGCTAGATAGAGAGCATCCTGCAATGGAGCTAGATAGAGAGCATCCTGCCTGGGTTCATCTCTGTAATAGTATGGCAGTAGCTCAGCACACAATTTCAAGGCTCTTCAAAGAGTGGTGAGAACATAAACAAAGTGCCAGCAGGACAGGACACCTACTCATCATAGACCATAGGACAGGGGTCGGCAACCTTAAACACTCAAAGAGCCATTTGGACCCGTTTCCCACAGAAAAAAAACACAGGGAGCCACAAGACCCTTTTGACATCTAAAATAAAGATAACACTGCATATGTCGGTTTTTACCTTTATGGAAAGTTGTCAGGCCCCCGGATCCAGTGGAAAGGAGACAGACCCGTAGGCAGGATAGCTTCAAATGAAAGGGGTTTAATACAGTAGGGAAACAAACAGACATCCACACGACACGGGGAACTAACGGAAATTACACTAATGAATCCGCGCTGCCATTGGCAACGCGGCTCACATATATACATACACAGACAATCACAGGATGGGAAACAGGTGAGGAGACAGGGAGGAGCAGACAAAGGCGGGGCAGACACGTGACAATAATAAAAACATTAGCACGTGTCCTAAGGTCCGCGCAGATCCCTGACAGAACCCCCCCCCTTTAGGCGCGGCTCCCGAAGCGCCCAAAACCCGACAAGGTCCAGGAGGGGGGCGAGGCCCACGGTGATTGGCAGGTGAGGGGAGCAAGGACGACGGCGAGGCCAGTGGGGGGAGCAAGGACCACGGCGAGGTAGGCGAGGGGAGCCAAGGCACACGGCGAGGTAGGTGGGGGGAGCAGGGCACACGGCGGCGCAGCCAAAGAGGGCCGAGCGACGTCCACAGCCGAGCTGAAGGGCCGAAGCGACGTCCGCATCCGAGCTGAAGGGCTGAGCGAAGTCCACAGCCGAGCTGTAGGGCCAAGTGACGTCCACCGCCGAACTGAGGTGCCGAGCAACATCCCCCGACGCACCGCGGCCAAACCCCCGCCTCGGCGACCTGAGAAAAGGGGCGGGAGGGCGGGAAGGATCCTCCGCCTCGGGCCCGCAGCACCCCCGCGGAAAGAGTGAAGCGACGTCCTCCTCGGGATCTGTACCGGAAACGGAGCGGCGTCCTTCACCGGAAACGTGCGGGGCGATGCCGCAGGGCACCAAAAAAAAAAGGGGCCAACCAGGATGACGACATCCTCCACGAACGTGGTGAGGATGTCACTGGACTCAGGCCCGGAAGGACTGACGGGACAGTCCAGGGGGGAAGGATCCTCCGCCTCGGACCTGCAGCACCCCCCGCGGAAATAGTGAAGCGACGTCCTCCTCGGGATCTGTACCGGAAACGGAGCGGCGTCCTTCACCGGAACATGCGGGGCGATGCCGCAGGGCGCCAAACAAAAGAAAAAAGGGGGGCCAACCAGGATCACGACATCCTCCGCGAACATGGTGAAGCGACGTCCTCCTCGGGATCTGTACCGGAAACGGAGCGGCGTCCCTCACCGGAGAAATGCGGAGCGATGTCTCTGGACTCAGGCCCGGAAGAACTGACGGAACAGTCCCAGGGGGAAGTGACGCGACGTCCTCCTCGGGAAAAACCGGAAACGGAGCGGCGTCCTTCCCCGGAGAAAAAAAGGCAAAAAGGAAAAAAAAGGCCGGTCCGAGCTGGAAGCTATCCTGCTGGGTCTGCTGGATCTTACGGCGGATTCATTCTGTCAGGCCCCCGGATCCGGTGGAAAGGAGACAGACCCGTAGGCAGGATAGCTTCAAATGAAAGGGGTTTAATACAGTAGGGAAACAAACAGACATCCACACGACACGGGGAACTAACGGAAATTACACTAATGAATCCGCGCTGCCATTGGCAACGCGGCTCACATATATACATACACAGACAATCACAGGATGGGAAACAGGTGAGGAGACAGGGAGGAGCAGACAAAGGCGGGGCAGACACGTGACAATAATAAAAACATTAGCACGTGTCCTAAGGTCCGCGCAGATCCCTGACAAAAGTATAGAATAAAACTGTAGTGTGTTGCATTTATGAAATCAATGAACTGCTACCGAGTAAACAATATTTTATTTCTGCAAGCAAACAAAAATATTTTGAACAGTTTGAACTAACCTTAACAAAAAAGTCACTGGGTTGAAGGTTACTTTCAAATAAAATGTTCAATGTCTGATCGAGTCCTCTTCGTATTCATGACGTCAAAATTTTAACTTGCCAGCTGCCGTCTGCTTCTGTGTGTCGGATTTCGCAAGTCGGCAGTTATGACGCGTATTTTGAGAGACAAACAAATTAAACACGGTTTATTTTAATGTTGCAAGAGCATCATAATCTTAGAATTTAGAATTCTATAAAATAAAAAAAATAAAAAACTAACTAACTAAAATAAAATAAATTTAAATTAAATATTTATTTTCCAAATCTACAGGGAGCCGCAGCAGAGGGACGAAAGAGCCACTTGCGGCTCCGGAGTCGCGGGTTGCCGACCCCTGGTCTAGGAAAAGCACAGAGAATCACCTGATACCTCACTCACCTGACACACAATATGTAATCTGAATTCTCATCTTTCAGATGTTTTCAGAGCGTACAGTTATGCACAAACTGAATAAAGAACAGTATTTACCTGGAGGCTAACAGGCTTCTGAACAATCTGCAGACGTCATCACTCAATAATTCCTAGAGAAATTGCTCTTCCTTCTACAGGTATACGCAATCTGCCAGTGATTCAAATTGCATCTATCTATCAAAGTACACTGTTCTTGCCATATTCTTAGTGACAAAATGTACCAGACATATTAGCAAATCTAGATTATAAGATTGCCTGAATGGCTCTGTATATTTCATCAGCACTGAAGACCCACTTTGGCAGACCAGATGCAATGATGAGTAGACATCTGGCTCCTGTGGTGTCTGGTGATTATATTCTGATTCTGTGACAGTGCTGCTCATGGGGATCTGGTGACTCATGGTCACCAAGACAAAAAAATGAATCTAAATATGTCTTTATCAAATAGAGCATCCACAATTCAGATATAAAATAGACATTACGTGGACTGCGTCAGAAGGGGACTTTCTTCTATTCTTTAGCCCATGAGTGTCCAGTCATTTCTGGAACAGGTATGATTTAGATTTTCATTCCATCCATTTCTATTGAAAGTCAAGGTCAACTGAATAAACAGATGGAACTAAACAACTGAATAAATCAAGTTCATCAACAACCTTTAACCAGATGTCCTGTGAAACTTTCTGGCAAACATTCTATTATTTTATATAATACAACACATTAAGTAAGCTTACTATACTTCAGATCAATGATATCAAGTCAATGATGCCAAATCAGGAGACTATTATTTACAATAGATGCCTAATAATCGGATTTACTTAAGCTATCAAGGTTTGTTATATTCCAGAAATATATAAAATTTGCTTTACAGATATTATCCAGGAAGATTATCTTTTAATAACAATGGAGAGTAATCATCTAGGAACAACAAATACATACTAAGTAAATTTACAAGGGAATATTTTGCAATTAAATGATTTTTCAAGGCCCCAGTAGAGACCTGCAGTTCCATGCACAGTTTCTGACCTTTATATGCTGTATGGAGCCGCAGCTCAATTAATAAATGCATTTTTGTTGTTTGTAAAGAAATACAGCAGAAATACGGTTTGAGTTCAGTAAGACAGTTAGGCTAATGGAGTAAACTTGTGATAAAAGAAAACAAATAGTGCATCTTGGTTTGTGTAAGGTCAATGAAGCTGATCGTAAATGTGCACCACTGGAAACATGTGTTGACCTTGTACCTTTCATTACTAGGTTTCTTTCTATAGGGTCCTTATGCACAAACCTATGACGAAGATTTCAAAGAACACCAAAACAAAGAAAACAGTCATAATCCATGTCCACTTCATATTGTATCTCTATATAATGGTACTGTATACTGTCCAGAGACATACGTGTATTTTGGTGGAGTCGTGGAATCACAAAGCTCAAGACTATATAATGGTAAACTGTCCAGAGACATATTTTGGAAGAGCCGTGGAACCACAAAGCTCAAGAGAGCTCAATAAAACACTAGCTTTAAAGTTAATAGATATAGTTCCTCTTGCTCTATTAACCATTTGTTACCTCCTGGCAGAGATCCAGGAAATAAAAGAGATAAAGAAACATATAACCTGGTGTAGAGTGTAGAGGGTTCTAGTCATACTCGGCCCAAGGAAAAAACATGTTGACTTTACGGTCGCCACAATGACTTTGTGGAAACAGGCCAAGATCTTGATTGTTTTTTTCCCACCTGAATATTTGAATTATGGTTAAGAGCCTTCATCTACATGATTTCATACAGGAATAAGTAAGCTGTGATCACACCTGGAGCTGACCAAGAGAGAAAGCAACACATTTTTAGAAACAATCCCTTCCAAGATTGTGATATTTCCTTCAGAATCTGAAAAAAATCCATCACAATTTGAGCCTAGAAATGTGCAGGAACTGGGAGGCGTCCCAGAATGCCTGTGGACAGTTGATAAGGGGTTTTCAGCTGGAGGAAAGCAAAGCGAGATGAAACATACTTCTCAACTTCAGCATGTAATAAAAGTGGGGAATATTAAGTCACTGAGCTCTGCTGATGTTCTCAAGGTTGCAATGTGGTGAGTGTAGATCACAAAAAGTCAGGCTATTGACAGCACTCTTCGGTGGCTAAAACTAGTAATCAGGGATCAAGTCGATATAAAGTTGATAATGTCAGGAAACATCGGAGCTCACCTATGATCTTGTGCCAATCCAGTAACACATGAAACTCTGTATGTGGACCCTTTAGACCAAAGACATACCATGGCTACATTTCTCCAGGTAATTGCAGGTTGACCCAGTGCTTGTTAGAGTCCCCTAAAGGCTGCTGTCAGTTGTCAGCTATTGAAGACTTTGCTGCTGTTGTTCCAGCTACACACTAAACTTTCACCAAAGCGCACCTCATCCCCAAATTGCATTTCATCATAAAAATAAACACAAGTGATTTCTATAAGGTTACACAGAAAAACAGGAAACAGAAAGAAAAATAAGAGGAAATGTGAAGGAAATAATAGTTGAGTAGATCTTGACAACATATAGCTAAAAATAGCAGGTCGTGAACTGAAGTTAAGATTGTAGAAAATAAATGTGGGAAGAACGATTATAAGAATTTATGACATTTAATTTTCACTCCATTTCATACATTATATCCACATTATCATGAAGATTAAATCCAACAGTGTTGTTTGTGCCGATTGTTTTAGGCTATATACATCTAGTAAAATCCAAACGTAATTCAAAATGTATTAAAAATAAAATAATAATAATCAGCGCTGCCTTACAGTCACATTGTCCACAACGGGAGTGCAGGAGAAGACGGCGCGACTACATGTGATACAGAATAGCATGAAATACCCTTTTATTAGAGAACTGCAGAACACAGTGTAAAAATGAAATATTTTCCTTAATGTACATATATCAGAAAATGTCAAAGTCTGCAAATACAGTCATGAAGCACAATCGCTACTCATCATCGGTCCTAACTATTACGGTGTTCATTACAAAACCGTCATGAAGAAGCATGTGTTCACTATGACATTCATTCATTCATTCATTCATTCATTTTCTACCGCTTTATCCGAACTTCTCGGGTCACGGGGAGCCTGTGCCTATCTCAGGCGTCTTTGGGCATCAAGGCTCACTATAACATTTTCGTCTTAAATTTTCGCCCACAAATTAATTCTGTGATTTTGTCAAGGTGTTAACGATCAGTCTAACTGCTAGAAACATAAATCCTCCGGTGACCCATAATGCTTCATGATGGCACTGCTGGCACTGTTGGAGGATTACGCCAATGGCAGAATAAGGAGAGAACGAGTTTTCAGGGACCATGATGATTTCCTGGCCCATGATGATGACTGGCTAATAAGCCGATTTAGATTCCCTAGAGCTGTGCTCTCAGATCTATGTGCTGAATTGGGTCCAGTATTAGAGAGGGCCACACGCCGGAACCATGCCATCCCAGTCCAAATACAAGTCCTCACCACTCTGGGGTTCTTGGCAACCGGCTGTTTCCAGCGGGAATTGGCAGACAGGTAAATTATTTATATAAAAAAAACTATAAGTAATCCTCAACTTTGACTCTAAGACCTTTTTGTATATGAAATAATTCTATTGGAATCTATCATCTCACCCTATAGGTCTGGTATATCACAGCCGTCCCTGAGTGCCATAATATCTGTCGTTTTGAATGGTATACTTAATATGGGTAGTCGATACATCAGGTTCCCCTACACTGTGCGAGAACAGGCCGAAATTAAAATGCAATGTCTGCTTATGTTTAACAATATTAAAAAGTAGAAACTGTAACAATTTTGTTTTTAATATAATTATAACCTGCAGGCGACAGTGGCTACCCCCTGAGACGCTGAGGCTCCTCACCCCATTTTTAAACCCGCAGAGCGCAGAGGAAACACATTATAACGAGGTCCAGTCTCGTGCCCGCGCAGTGATTTGCATTGACTATTTATGGTTAAAAATGGGCTTGTACAGGGTGGGATTTGAGGCTGGTTCACGTACGCACATCTGTTTGTGATCTGTGATTTATAAAGGGAACATTGCTTACAGGTGTGCGTACGCACGGTTTTATAAATCTGAATTTTTTGGCTTTTGGGCGTACGTAAACTTTTAGTAGGGATCCTACGCACAGTTTTATTAATGAGACCCCTGGTATGCCTGAATATTTTTTTTTTCTTCATACATATCCATAGAGTCAAAGAATACTAAGGGCTTGTTCTGACTTTTTGTTCCAGATCGCTGTGGAGTTTCTCATAATGAACCATGAAATGTTTTAAAAGACATCTCGCTACAACACTTTCTTTTTTGTCGTTTGCTGGGATTGACATGGCATATTTGATAAAGTAATCAGTTATGCCAAGAACATCTTTTGTGCTCTGAGCATCTGGTTCTATAGACAGGAACCCCATTTCTAGATGTTCCCACTGTATTTTTTTCTGTTATGTGAACTGAAAAAATGGAGTAATAACCTGAATCATAAGCATCATCCTCATCAATGTCTGTCTTGTCAGGTAAGGTGAGGTAAAAAAAACCCTCACTCACAACAGCTTTTTGGAGCTACTGCGAATACTGCAGAAATAATTGTTCTACTGTCTCTCTTTTATTGCTATTTAAACATTACAACGGTGTAGTTTGATAGTAATGTATGCATTGAAGATAATTTGACAGCTGACATTGATATTGTTTATGAAACAAATCTATTAGATTAATGACCATTTCACTATGGCACATACTCAATAATGGGGTTTTTGTATGGTTGCATTCACTACATAGAGAAAGCAATTAAAGCTTCCTTGCAGACAGACTTCTTTTCCATCTATTTCATTATATCTGAAAGAAAAAATAATGTTGTAAAAAGCCTAATAAAGGCTGAATAAGACTTGTGTCAGTCCTTACACCATCTCTAGATATAACGTATCCAAAATACTGGATAGAAGCCTGCAAAAAAACAACAAAAACATGCTTGGAAATTTCATCAGATAGCTGAAGACTAGGACTCCTCTGGAATATTATTATATTTCATGAAGTTACAGGGACACGTATAATCATTGGCTTGTCATAATTACAATGCCAATATTACAATATCTTTGTTTTAATTTAATTATCAAATAAACCATTGAGATCCATCTAAGACTGAGGACGATTCTTTCAAATTGGACAAATCTATGGGCGTCTGTGTGATGATGATGGATGAGATGCACTTTTTGCAAACCCTTGAGTCTTCTGTGATCCCAAATCTTATAGTATGTGATTCCAAAGTCCTTATAGTAGTATGACTGAATTTGAGCTCAAAGTTTGAGAAGACCAGAGACCAGAGAAGTAACAGAGGGTTTCTGATCTCCTCCATTAACATTGCGAGCACCTGTTTATACTCATAATCAGTGGACTCAGATTTCTCAGATTCATGCAAAGAATTAAAAGCACTGGTGCCAGTTATAAATGGTGCACCATTGTTTGGTGGAAGACCTAGAATGATTAAGTAAAAAAAAAAAATCACTTATCTAAAACTTATCTATTTTACTTATCTAAACATACCTTAAATATGAGACAGCCTTTCCTTTTGCTCCATTCACAGAGCTTACAACAATTAAAAATGTAGGCCTATGCACTATAAGTAAGTACATATGTTTTTAGATCACCATATATTATCTAATGGCACATACGTTTAATAAAACTGTAGTACAGGTAGTTCAATAAAGACTCTTAAGTACACTACTGACCAGAGATGTGGGAATCGAGTCGAGATAAGTCGCAAATTTGAGACTTGAGACTTGCTTGACTTGAGTATACACAAGTATATTTGCTAAATGTGTACTATAAAATATGTTACAATAGCTAAATGCTTTGTGATTGTTTTTTTGTGATTTTGCACATCCACAAACTCTGCCTTCTAGATCTGATCAAAACTGCCAGCCATCAGAATGACTCTGCCATCACTGACATTGTTGTTCAAAGATGGATCCTTTATCAACATCTGCCAGAAGAAGCTTTTCTTGCATGTAGCAGCACTTAAGGGAATTGCTACCGCAATCTTACACAACCTAAAAAACTTCTAGTAAGCAATCTTTACATGGCTCAATGAACACACAAGCTCTGAATTGCAGGTGCATTACTTGGTGCTGTTATATTTTAGTTTATATAGGACAGTATGATGGTATCGATCAAGAATGTTGCAACACTTGGATTCCCCTCATCATTTCACAGATTTGTTTAAAAAAAAGCACTGTGTGGTAAAAGACAATGCATTTATTGTTAAAATTGGGTTTAGGCAAGGAAATGGAGTTGGGTCCTGCGAGGTCATGAATCGCAAACCAGTAGCAGACTCTTTTAATCAGCCATGACCACCATGCCACAAAAAAAGGTGTTAATTGTACACATTAACCCTGTAGCACTGAATGTTCTTTTTCACTTGCTGCCCATTACATTATGTGCAATGTACAGTTGTCATCCACATACTGGAGTGCTGTGCTAAAAGCCTTGGCTAATTTATTGGGAGCTCAGAACTGGATTCAGTGATGACAGATTCCTTTGCGCTCTGACTACAACATGTTGCTGTAGTTTTAATATATTTTGTTATTATGTACTGTATGTTTTAGATATCTGACCGAATGATGAAACTTGAATATAATTAACTGAACAAAGACAAAATAATAACGCTTTTGGGATAACTAGTAACAGGGGCACTGTCTTGCAAGCTAACATCAGGCTAATTATTTTATTAAGCTTTATACACTAACTAGGCATAATCAGTTCAGTGCAAATTAGCCTAATTATTCTGTAGGTTAAAAACTAGAGTCAAGTCAAGAAGCTTTTACTGTAGATTCAACCATATATAACTGGTGAAATACACAATAAAATGAAATAGCGTTCCTCCAGGACGACGGTGCAACATAAAGCACAGAGCTTTTACTTAGAACTAAGTACATTAGCACAGTTCTAGATAAAGCTAACATAAGGTTAAAATCCTTTTTTTCCATCCAATAATCAACACAATGCCAAATCATCATTCTGATTTCATTGCTCAAGGAAACCTGCCTTCTTTACTGGGTATATGACAATGAACGCTTTGAGTCTTTGAATCTTGAATCTGAATCTTCTCTGATTATAGATGTTGTAGAAATAATAATAATCATAAATTAAATATTTAAAATTTCTTTAAACAGAAGGAAGCTATTAAAGAAAAAACAGTTCAGATATTTGACTTGCTGTAACCATGACCCTCTCTGGATCATTTCCAAAAACTAATTGGTTACAATTTACAAAGCTAATTAGCTTTACTGAAATCTGAAGGCTACGATGAAAATTGCATGTAAATCTCAAAAAAATATCAAATTTCAGACTGGATGCAAGCATAATGGGCTAGTGATGGAGGGATGAAAATTTTTGACATACTAAGACCGTTAGGCCTGCTTATTGCAGCTGAGTCAGAGGTGCCCTTGGACTTTTTCAGCTCCATTCTTGCAGATTTACTTTCAGGCTCCATTGCTCTCAAGCTGTGTCTTCAGGCACCATTACTCTAACCTCTCTTTCTGTTCCTTTCTGTTCTTTTTCTGTTGATTTCTTTCTTTCTTTCTTTCTTTCTTTGTATGGTCTGATTGTGGAGTGAGGAAGGAAATGTTTTAGGATAAGTTATTGTCTAGAGGGCGTCTGACTGACGTACAGAAAGCAATCACAGTTTGTTTTGTTTAGCGTCATGTTTAACCGTAGATAGTTTGTTTCTGAAAGTCATGCAAATAAATGAGTCTGTACTGTGAAGTTTATATCATTTGGAAAATCCAGTATTTAGCTGTTACTCATACAGTAAGCGCTCGCTGTCACAGTTTTAATCACGACGGCTTACTTCTTCTATGAGGGACATAGAGCAATGGTAAAAAATGCCCCACACATGTCTCCTGAAAATCCAACCAATCAGATGACAACTTTAAATCTTCTGAAGTGTTTTCGATTTTGTGTGGCAAATGCATCAGATATTCAGCCAAAGGTTTCTGGGTGGAAAGTCTAGAAAAAAATAAAATACATAGAAAAAAATATAGAAAAAATTAGAATACATAGTGCACCTCCTGTTCATATTATGATACTGAGTTTGGATTAAGCCTGCATTAAACAAATATCGTGTCTCCTAATTATATCATGTTAATAAACTTTGCTTTAGACCTCATTAAGTGAAGAGTGTGCAACCTACTCATATTATATGATATGTTAACATGTGTCCAATCTGAATGCATTCATATTTGGTTATGTCCCTAGGAGGTAGAAATGGTATCACTGTAAGCAATGTCTTTGATTTCTGGCTACATCACTGCAGGAATAAGTTAACATGATCTTTATTTTTCCTATGAGCTTCATGCTTGAGCACAGACTCTAGGCAAAGTAAAAAAATCTCTTGCTCCACATGAGTGACTATTCTGTTGGTTTTCCACTTTACAGTCTCTGACCAATATCGGCAGGGAGGGAATGGGGACCGGTGTGGAACCTGTTCCTAGATCCAGCTGTGGATGTCTCTAGGTGACTCATTGTGCTCTAGTCGGCAGGCTTCATCTTCTTCTTTTAGAGGACCATAAATGTTTACCAATATATTAGGAAAATAGTCGCACTTTTCTGAAGTGGCTGCTGTTTTTATGAAAGTGTAGCCGGTTTGCCCTTCTGTGTCCTATCTGGCAATCGTTCTGCGTTGTGTTCTTGTGCAATATGAAATAAGAGACCAGAGACAGTCTACAGGTTCAATTACTGTTCTTTATCCAGGTTGCTGCATAAATCAGAAACAGTTACAAACCGTTTCACACTCAGTTGCCTTCCCCTGCTCGCTCTGCTCAGGCCTCATACAGACTGAAGCAAGCTCATAATACAGGAAACGTCGTATTCCACAATAATAATATATAGATCTAAAAGATAACGATATAACACAATAACAAATGCCATATGTACATTACCTATTAGAACTTTTGCTCAATTACTTATCACATATCGTCGCTGTCGGGCGGAAACCTCGTATGTCCAAATTTTGTCAATTTCATATTTTTTCACATATCGATGCTATTGGTCAGTCCCCACGTGGGTCTGTTATTTTTACAAGTTATTAACCAATCTAAAGTCTTGAAAATAGCTTGAGCGCAAATCTCATAACTCCATTGGACACTTCAACTGTCCACCTCTTCCTCACTCCGCGGGAGAGCTTCACGGCATATTTCTCCTCAAGAAGAGTCGCAATGAATCAACACGTCTTCTGAGGTAAATGTCTTCAAAACACTGGGCTCAAAGAAAAAAAGATCTTGACCCCCGCTAGTTCTGGTGCTCGTCTGAGGACAGGAATTTAGCGCAAGACAATCCACTGCAACGCGGACTAAACCCTGTGCACTGCAGATAAGGTACGGCGTTTTTTTAATTTCCTGCAAAGTAATGGTTTTGGAGATACGAGGTGATTCCGCCCGACAGCGACGATATGTATCAGAAATAACAAAATATACATTGACAGTATGAAATACTTTAAGCATTTATACCCAAGAGACATATATCACTTACACAAAGTTCAGCACAAAGAAAACAGTAAGAAATGGTTCCATACCTGCATAAATCGGAAACATGCAGTTACAAACCGTTGCACACTTAGTTGCCTGCCCCTGCTAAACATTCCAACACAAACACAGAATTAGCAACCACGCTTAACAGGCCAACCTCTATGCTAACGGATAACGTGGCACTCCATCCGTCAGTTATAAAAACAACTTCCGCTGCAGGTAAAACACTTTCATGTTACATTCGAACACAAAAAACAGCATTTTATTGTTCATATATATATATATATATATATATATATATATATATATATATATATATATATATATATATATATATATATTCCGATATTTTAACTAACATGAAACCATTATTTAACAATATCATTATGTTTTTCCACATTATAAACAGGAGCGCTTAAAACACCAACCTCGCTCTGCTCAGGTCTCATTCAGAATGAAGCGAGAGCGCGCAGCGCTGACGTCTCAAACGAAATGCCCACAAAACTCAAAGAAATAAAATAACTTTATTGTTCCCGTTTCCCCTTTTATTCTTCAAATACATCATTATTGATCTCAACAAAAAGCAAGGATTTTGCGTGAATTAAAAATAAATAAATGAATACATTAATCTCTATTTACACCGGTTACAGAAGGAAGTTGTACTTAGGTTTTCCGTGACTGGAATTAACCATCGATGCAGAGGTTTTTAAACTGATTAAGAGAGGAAGTTCAAAGACTGAGGGCTGCTTTGCAACCACAATTAGCTGTGGTGAAACCAGTGGTCTAATTAATTATAATTCAGGTGCAGAGACATCCGGGACTGTTAATAAGGCTGAGGATGTGAAAGTACAATATCTGAAAATCTTATATTTATATGGTTGTGAATATAGTCATGTTTATTCAGATTTGTGGTGCAACAATATTCTTACACATTAAATCAATGAAGGCAACATTACAGACATATTCGCTAGTCACATTTTCTATAGAGAGTTTTATTCTCTAGGCCACACCAATTGTCTTGTCTTGTTACAAAAAAAAAAAAACACTGGGAAATTGTGGTATTTTCATTGTCGTCAGTGTGGCCTGGGAAAAGATCACTTTCTAACACATTATGGACTAAATGAAAACTTTTACTCTTTTAATAAGATTATAATTTCTTACAAAACATACAGTCACGGTGAGCCGTCTTTCTAAATCAAGTGAACAGCTCTATATTGCATCCTATGAAGTGTCTACATCCCCCTCCCTTTTACACTCAGTAGTACGCTTATTAATTATACCAAAGGAAAAGAATAGAGACTTTGACGTCTGACCCGTGGAGCAAAATGTGCTAATGGCTTTGGTTAAGGGACCAGTCATGTAAGCTGGACAGACTGAACCCTAAATGTAATGATATTTAACCTAGTGCTTTATTAACAACTGAACTGCCTTTAAAGATCATTTCTGTTTTAAACCTTTATATCTAAATGCCTTACATTCAGTTTTCCTTTCAACATAATTAATGTAATCGTTTACGTAAGTACATTTAATAATTATTCACTCTATAGCTTCACATAGCTAATCAGTACAATCATATTTCTCTGTGTTAGTGCTTTAGTCTACACACAAATCAGGGTGACAGTTTTGGAAAGTCTGGTTTGTGAAAAAGCGTAATGCTGATTTAATTTATGAAGAAAAAGCAAAGCTAATTTTGAGCATTTTTTTTCTGTGTAGCAGCTGCAGATGTAGATTGCAGAGGCACAATCTGTGTCACTTAATCTTTTTAAAACAAAACGTGCAATGTTTAATTTTGAGCAAAAATATCATTAACATAAAATTACAGCAAGCTATGTGAGGGGTGTGGAAGGTTTACGGACAAATTACTGAATCGTTTAGGTATTTACTAACTTTTGCTGTTATTTTATTGCACTTAGACTCAAATGTTTTATGGAAGCAATTGCAAGGATATAAATACGTAGAAATGCTTCTGGTGGTATAAACCAAACAAAATCTTGCAAATCTCTCAGACAACAATGGAAAGGAATAACTCTATAAGGCAACATCAGTAGGAGATTCAGTTCTGAGTGACACCAAATAGGGTTAAATTCACTCCTCGTCATCGAATGTAAAAACAAGTCAGTTTTCAGCCCTGCTCTGCTCCGGACGTCGGTCCACCTGCCTGCTTGGCTGAGGACATTTCTTCTCCTCCATGCTTAGCTGTAGATGCCATTCCACCCACCTTCTCAGCTAAGGACATGCCTCTATCTTCTTGCTTGTGCATATTACTATGCCTTCTTGCCCCCCTCTGCCCTCACTGTGGCCATCATTCACCCTTCTGGTTTGGTGAATGGTGGTTGCTCCTTCCTCAAGCTTTGGCTTGGCTTTCACATCCATGTCCAGCCATGCTGTGGCCATTGTATCCCTCTTTCGGACCAGTAGAGTTCATATCCTTCCAAATTGTTGCCACGATGGGTACTTTGTCACTTCAGAAGGCAACTTTCTACATAGTTTGATTTCCTCTGCACACCCATCAACTCCAATAACCAGAGTTTAATAGATGTCTCAGCTGGTCTCTCAGTGAGGAGGGCAAACCTCTATGATATATAAAACAGTGCTGTTCCTTTCAGCAAGCTTTGATGTGAGCCTCAATTGTGCAGCTATACCACAAGTGGACACAGACTCTTCCTGTTGTGAGGACTCTAATGCCAAAGTTGCTTTCCCTACCTAAGGCACCCAGACTTTCCTCTACAGAGAGTATACACCTCTATCTATCACCAATGTTCTTTAGTGTATAGATGCACACTGCACCGATACGGTCGTCTCTTTCAGAATGCTAATTAGTCTATACTTCCCACAGGTAAAGGTATTACTAACCACACCACCAGAGGTGGGTAGAGTATCCAAAATCTGTACTCAAGTACAGATAAAGTGGCCGGTGAGTGTATATAGCATATATATAATGTGATTAATGGTTTAATGATGTAAATGAATGATGTGCTGGGCTCTTCCTAACCTGCTCTTCTTTTTAAGATTAATTTACTTTATTCTTACATTTGTTATAAGTAAGTACATGTATTCTTTAGGTAGGGATAAAACAAAATATAATCCTGTTTTTATTTTGTATATATTCTACACTTTTCTACTTATTCTACATCTCACACAGTGAGATTAGGATTAGTGAGATGTCAGGATTTGCGTATAAATGCAAAACGTCTTACAGCATGCAATTCAATTTATTTTGTGGAACATGGATATGAAAATGCAGACGCTTATAATGAACGTTTGTTCATGAACGTGTTGTTTGTAGGGTTCACAGGATTGCACGAGAGCGTATTTGAGGGAAAACATTCAGACAGTGTGTGACTTCTCCAACGTCTCGCGAGACTTGTCATATAAACTAATTATTATTTATTAAATCTCATATTTATTACCATTTGAGTAATGGAGGAACGCCGCCGATTGTAGCGAAGTAAAAGTAAAGTTTTTCCACTAAAAATCTACTTGAGTAAGAGTAAAAGTACGCATCTTTAATTACACTCAAAAAGTACAAGTTACTCAAAAAATGTACTCAAGTAAATGTAATACGTTACTACCCACCTCTGCACACCACAGAAGAAGAACAACTAAATATCTTGCACTAAACAAACTGAATAAGGATGGATATTGAAGATACTACTTTTTTTTTATTTTTTATTTTATTTTATTATTTTTTTATTGCAGACAGATAAGACTGAGAATGACAGACTGTCCAAGGGGGTCCATGGCAAACACTAAGAGTCTCAGGTAGGGACTCATAATTAAATCCAGTGGTCTACCATCCACTGCCTGAACATGCATGGATTTATGTGCTAAGATGGTTTAGAAATAAGTATCCCATTTCCAGGTGAACTCATTTTGGATTTGAAGCTCTAATTGAAATTAGATTAGAATAATGTTTGTACACTGACTGATGAAATAAGCAAGCTTTCATGGACTCTCTTTTACAGATGTTAAAAAGGCTCACTCGTCCTCTCTTGACTCCCTTCTCTAGGGTATATGATCAAACAGAGCATGAAGCAGAATGATAAACCAGGAAATTTCTCTCTTGTCCTGTCACTGATTTGTCAAGTCCCTGTAGACCACTCTTCTGCTCTTCTGGTTAGCAGAGATAACAAAAGTCAACTTATAAAAACCTCTGTGTTGAAACAGGATGGGTTGTGTGTGAGGGACTGTAGCCAAGAGAAAACATTGGCATGCACTGTCTTCCTGTTCAACTTGATCAAGTTTTTATCAGTAATTAAACCATCACAATACATGCAGTAGGAATATACATGAATATCTAGCAGAAGGAGAGCATGTGACTGGTGCAATGCTGTTTGATATATGAATCATAAATCAAGAGTCCTTGATGAGATTGTATGCTTTTGCAGTAGTTGCTTCTGATAGGTGCACAGTAATAATCTTGCACACACCACCTCCAGTTACATTAATTATACTTTTTGCAGTGTTGGAGAAATATTGCGTATTGATTTTTAACCCTGCAAAGATGCTGTTGGCTTGTTTGGGTGTCAGAGGTGGGTTCCTAGGTGGTTCAACTCTGGGTGGCAGAGGTGGCAGAGGGGGCATCACTGACAATCATTATGTAATCTCTAAAACGTCCACATGTTCTTATTAGGTAGGTGGTGGCTCAAGCGGTTAAGGCTCTCGGTTGTGGATCAGGGTTCAAACCTCAGCACTGCCACTGTTTGGCCCTTGAGCAAGGGCAATTAACCCTCTCTGCTCCAGTGGTGCTGTATCATGTCTGACCCTGTGTTCTGACCCTCCAAAGTTGGGATACGTGAAGAAAGAATTCCACGTAATGTAGATGTGACCATTGGCTTAAGGTTATAAAATTTGCTATGTCAGTTTCTAGTCCTGAGGGTCATTTGTGGAATAAATATTTTAAAATATCATTTCATATCCGAAACTACACATTTTGCCAATGAAGAATTTGTTAATTAGAATTTGTTAGGAAGCTGATAAGTTCAGTGAGGGTTGAAAACAACGTAGAATGCTAAACTCTTTAGTACTGTGGCCTTCAAGGCCTGCTTTACTCTTAATTACCTCAGGATACTGAGGCACTAAATAAATTCCACACCAGGGAAGCAAGATCGTCTTTAACATTTTCAAAAATCTTATTCTGGCATCCTGTCCATCTCTCTAAAGATTAATCTTCACAGCACTTCTTACTGACAGTGTAGAAGTCTTTCTGCTCTCTATTCTCAGGTCCACTTTAAACTGCAAAAATAGCTTTCTCTATAACTTACTCTAATAACATGCAAATAGAAGAAATGGTCAAGTCATATATTAGTACTATTTCCGGTATCTTTTCCAGTTAAAAAAAAAAATCTCAACATGGTACATTAGGTTCTTTAGAGGATGCTTTGCTTTTGTTCCCTTAAGTGCCATATTGGGAAAAGAGGATTGAGTATATGCTGTCAGCTTTTTTTGGTAAGACCATTAAAAGAAAAAGATCCAGCTTCGTAGTCTTATGTCTGTAATTTCATCATTTTGGATGACCTTTCTAGCATTATCAACCCAGAAAATGCAAAGAGTTTAATAATGACATATTGGACAGTGAAGTTTCCTTGTTTAAAGAAACAGAGCAGCACAAACTAACTACTAACATTGATGAAGCATTGTCAATCTGAATAGATAAATGATACTGTGCTTTAAATAATGGATTGTTATTAGAGGTTTTATGTGTCAAAAGCAATCGTTGTATAATGGACATTATACGCGATATTGAATAATGCATAGATTCACAGAGGGGCTGAAAGAACTGATTGTAACTGTAATATGTATACAAGAATAATGGTGTACCTTTATTACTAACAGCTGAAAATATTGGAAGGTTGAGTTATTTAGATCTTTCACTCTCACTCATCTTCTACCGCTTATCCGAACTACCTCGGGTCACGGGGAGCCTGTGCCTATCTCAGGCATCATGGGGCATCAAGGCAGGATACACCCTGGATGGAGTGCCAACCCATCGCAGGGCACACACACACACTCTCATTCACTCACGCCATCACGCACTACGGACAATTTTCCAGATGCCCGGGGGAGGAAACCGGAGTACCCGGAGGAAACCCCCGAGGCACGGGGAGAACATGCAAACTCCACACACTCAAGGTGGAGGCGGGAATCAAACCCCCAACCCTGGAGGTGTGAGGCGAACGTGCTAACCACTAAGCCACCGTGCCCCCCTATTTAGATCTTATTTAGGTTAATATATAATATATTGTTTCCATTTCACATGTCTATGACACAGCTGTTAAAATGACTCTCTTACCCAAATTTGCCGTTCCTCCAAATTTGATCTCAGTGTTTCTGCTAATCAACACGATTTTGTGTTAATAATTAAATAAAAATCAATCAATATCAACATAATTGCAACCAAAATACAAGGCGAAAGTAAATCATTAAAATGATTCAATTTCTCAATTATTTCATTACTTGATAGATTTTTTATTCTAGCTCAAGATGATTTCATAGACAAAAATCATTTGTATAAAAATAAAGCAGATTTGGAAATTGCTTAAAATAATAATAATAATAATAAAAAAAAAAGATCAAAAGAAATGTTCTTTGCTTTAGGTTTCTTTTTGACATCACAGAAGATTTAATGAAGATCCTTACTTGTGTTTCATTCTGTAATGAAACAGTCTCATATATTTTTTCTTATTTATTCTTTAGGAGAGGTTAACGGGACAAAAACAAGGAAAGAAAGTCCACACTTTTTCATCAATATGATTTGAAGACACGGTCTTTACACTTTTAGCATATGTGCAATAAGAAATGAGAAGAGTTGGGTAAAGAGCTGCACAGCAAAATACAACTAGAACGTACATTTCCTGAAGAAAATGTGAATGGTGCTTGCACGTGGCAAATCCCGGAGGCTAGTCGAGACGAGCATGTGATGTCATCTGAATACTCTTGAGGAAGTTTTCCTCATTGTGCTGAGTGTTTTGATATGTCACATGTCCATGTTGTGCTAATTGTTTATTTTCACGTGACATCACATGACGTCATCAAATTACATGTGAGGAAGTTCCCCTCATTGTTGTGAGTGTTTTGATATGTCACATGTCCATGTTGTAAAAAGTTTTTTGATTTTGCATAGTTTGGGGGCGGGGCTGCGGGACAACCTGAAGGCCAGTCAGTACACCAAACACCAGTTTGGTGTAGATAGTTCGAAAGCTTGCCGAGTTATAAACCTCCAAAGTCTATAATGGGAGTCTATGGGAAAAAAGGCCATTTTGAGACCCGGTACCAGAAGTACCGGTACTCGGATCGCTTATAAAAGTCATAGCACACCTCTCCTCAATGAGCTGGTCGATTTGACACGTCATTCATGGGTCTAGGACAAAAGCTGCGGGACAAGTTACGCGCCGATGTTTTGTCCGGCACAATAGTAATAATGTTGCTTTGCAAGCACCATTAATTAAAATAGTACTGAAGGTAAAACGAATTTTTCCAAAAGCCTGTAACATATTATTATAATATTACTTTCTCAAATAAACACACATTTCTATTTGGACGATAAATAAATAGACATGATAGTTAAATCTTCTTAATACTCACATTGCTACAGCTACACTGATAGTTAGATTAGTGACTTGCTAATTAATTATGCATCCTTTGCACCTAGTGGGCTTTTTAGGTACAATCTCCCATGATTAGGAAGGCCAATGAAGAACAACAAACTCACCGTCATTTGTGAAACTAGTATCAGAAAAATGCTTTGTCACATTCATTCATTCATTCATTCATCTTCTACCGCTTATCCGAACTACCTCGGGTCACGGGGAGCCTGTGCCTATCTCAGGCGTCATCGGGCATCAAGGCAGGATACAACCTGGACGGAGTGCCAACCCATCACAGGGCACACACACACTCTCATTCACTCACGCAATCACACACTACAGACAATTTTCCAGAGATGCCAATCAACCTACCATGCATGTCTTTGGACCGGGGGAGGAAACCGGGGTACCCGGAGGAAACCCCCAAGGGGGGAACATGCAAACTACACACACAAGGTGGAGGCGGGAATCGAACCCCGACCGTGGAGGCGGGAATCGAACCCCGACCCTGGAGGTGTGAGGCAAACGTGCTAACCACTAAGCCACCGTGCCCCCCTTGTCACATTCAAAGATGGTCAAAATGTTTAACAATACTCAAATAGGCTGTAGGAAACTATGATGATTCAAGCGATGAATGATTGGTTTTAATGGTCCAAAAATGTTCCAATAAAAACCTTCCCCACACCATTACACCACCTCTACCAGCCTGGACTGTTGACACAAGGGAGGTTGGTCCATGGATTCATGTTGTTGGTGCCAAATTATGACCCTAACATCTGTGAGCCTCGATAGAATCCAAGCTCAGCCTTGTGTTCTTTTCTGAATGTTTTGTATTCTAAGGATGCTTTTCTGCTCACTACAATTCTACAAAGTGATTATCTGAATCACTGCATCAGGAGCTTGGACAGAGCTTGGACAGGAGCTTACTCCCTTACCTGTCCCATGGTCCCATCATCTCACCTGTTGTAATTGTGTCACGTGCGAGCCGTAAAACGTTGTCATACCCAGTTTATGTTTTGTTTATTACCTATTGTTTTCATATTTAGGTTTTGTTCTGTTAAATGCGTGCGGTCGCACCTACGGTGGAGATGCGGGTTCGATTACACACTGTGGGATTTTTGATAGCATGAACCAGCCTGGCTGTTCTCTAGTGCCCTCTTAATCAACAAAAAGTTTCTGTCCACAGAACCTCAGCTCAAACTCTGGAGACTATTTTGTGTAAAAATCCCAGATTGATCAGCAGTTATAGAAATACAACCCAAATACTCAAATCAGCAATAATCATGCCACAGATAAAATAATCAAGATCACACTTTTTCACCCATCCTGTCAGCTGATGTGAACATTACCCGTAGCTGCTGGCTCGTATCTGCGTGATTTTATGCATGGCTTTGCTGCTACACAATTATCTGATTAGATAATTGCATGAATAAGTAGGTGTGCAGGTGTGCACTCACCTCACTAATTAAATGTTCAGTGAGTGTACACAGACATGACAGTATATAAATAATAAGCTCTCCAAATATACTTTAGCATACTAGTAATAAACTTGACAGTGTATCTGAGTAAATGTGACACTTCATTAACTTGCTAGATCTGAGAAGAGTGTGAGACTTTGTTGAAAGTCAAGAGGAGACATATGTGAGACTAGTGAGATCATTATTTAAAGGAAAATTGGAGGATCAGGACACTACCAGATATCGTCCTATTATTTCAATTCCCATTTCATTTCATTTCGAGTTTTTCTCCTACGGGTTGATCTTCAAAATAAAAAATAAAACACAGACATGTCAAAGCAATCAAAGCGAGCGAGCAGATTTCGCTTTTTTCGAATACCATTAAGGTGTTTATATTTGTGGTTGACATTCCGCATGAATTCACCATTGCTTTTATGAAAACAGTCAATGCCACTTCATTGTTCTGTGCTGACTGAGAGAAGCTGTGCATCATTATCATCTTGTCCTGTTCTGAATCAATGCCAGACTTTTTCTAATGCCTCTGCACTGCTCAGGTTTATAAGTGATCTCTGCTTCTCCAAAGCTGTCCTTTCTCTCTAACATATTCATCTCTGAAGCAACAAGCAGACCTGCTGCTTCATCCCTTGATAGTCTTTATTCCTTTGTAGGATCCATTGCTAGCAGAGTCATTTGATCTTTTAGGAAAAACACTTTGCTGGCATTCACTTTTTACCTACTCCACCTTCAAACGCCTGGCAAAGGAGTCTGCTGTCTTCTTCTTCTTCTTCTTCTTCTTCTTCTTCTTCTTCTTCGTTTTCTTCTTTTGTCATTTAGAGTTTTGCTTTTCTTTCTGTCATTTAAGTTTTTTTTAATATTCTTCTTCTGTCGTTTAGGTTTTTGGCTCATCTGCTTTGTTGTTCATAATGAACTTTAAAATGAATTCTTTGTCCTTGCTTTACGTCAGCTCTTATCCAGCATAGCTACAGATCATTAAGTCATTTTAAAATGTGACCAAATGACCCCTATGTAAATGTGACACCGTTTACTTCATACTTCTGAACTCAAGTACCCACAGAATCATGAGTAACCAATGTTTCAGCAAACGATATCTTTTTAATGCTTGGTATTCTAATCTATTTGGGAAACTGCATGTCATTGTGTAGCCAGGACAGCACAACAGATATTTGTCTTCACTAACCTACAGTTACTAATGACTCATCATTCACAGTGTCATGGTTGCACCAAAGGGCACAGAATTGCACTACCCATCAATCCCAGCATGCCTCAGTAATCACTTTCACCTGTGTCTCATTATGCCTTGCTAGCACCATTATTTAGATTATAGTCTTTCATGGTCTCACTAACAAGCTTTTGTTGTAGTTGTTGTTTGTTTGTGTATGTGCCACAGTATCACTTATAGTCTGTATTTTCTTGGCTCATATCCATAGTTCATGGTTATGGTTCCTGTTTTCAGTTGTTTTATTCGTACGATGCGCAATAAACCAGCTGCACTCGCATCCTCTTTCATCTCTATTCCATGACAGCATCTGGAATAATAATGAAATTCCTACTCAAGTTTGATTTCATTTCTCAAGAATAATAAGCATGAAATCTGCCTACATCTGTCATTTGGTGCAATCAGATCATGTGAATTGATTTGCTGCAGTGCTGTGCATCAATTGAGTGAATTAATTCCCAACGCACATAAAACTTTGATGGAGCTTCTGCATCTTGTTGCTAAGGCAGAGAAGGTTCCTGATATCCACAATACATTCTAAAGTAATCAGTGGCGTCTGAATGACCACTGACTCTCCTGATTCACTCAGGTGCTAAGCAGCAGAGAGAGATATTAGCAACGAGTGTTTATTCGTGTCTTCCATTTATTACCATTTTATTAAAAAAAAAAAAAAACTGACTCATAGATTTGCTTAAGGGTCATTTGGTCACCTTCACATTTTAAAATGGCTTAATGATCAGTAGCCACGCTGGATTAGTGATTGCTCTTGTCCATCATCCTTCACTGAGTTTACTGAGTTCATCACTTCATAATGAAAAACATTTCACAAAGCAAATCTTGTAAATGTTGTCTGTACAAAAATGTAAAATAATAGTAAGTAACTGGTATACAGACCTCAGATGTAACTACAGTATTAAGTGCTACTCTGACAGTTGTGTGGAAGTCGCCCCGAGGTCGGAGGTTTATATAAATAGAGGCATGTTTAAATTAACCCTGAAACTGACCTTGAACCTAAGGCCAATTTTCTTGCATGCTAAATATACACTACTGAATCCTTTCTGTTGGCTGTACAGACGTAAATGTTTAACTATTACACAATAACTAATTATGGTTGGAAATCTTTCAGTCAACTAGTTAGCTAGCTTAGATTGCAGCATTGACCCTAGTAAAACTAAGTGTTTTTTAATTAATATGAATATTAATACATTAAGAAGAAATGTCAGTTTATTATAATACAGACTGTTATTAATGTACAAACCAAAACCATTAATGTACAAACCATGAGGTGATTTTTAACTAGTTATTACAAGAAACATCCCAGCCTAGTCATAAGTATGAGCTAGCATTTATATTCTTTTTTTAGATATTTATAGTCTTTTATAGATTCTGTTGAATTTCCCAAAGCAAAGACCTTTTAGAATCTGTTCCACTTGTATAGCTTCTAAGGATATTGTCACAAAGGTGTAGGCTGTGTGAAATTTTAATAAGCATTAAAGAGAAAGATGCTGTCTCGTGTAGCACTGTCCTTACTGCTGGATTATTTATTTAACAATCAATCAATACTCTCTGTAACTTCGTGTGAGGAGGCAATCGATCTGAAGACCTCAGCATTGAGCTGTTCATTTTCCTGCCACTGGCCACAGTATGAGCTCTCTTAATTTAACCATATGAATCCGACAGAACCCTGAACCTGGCCTTTGGGTGTACACAGAATGCATTCTGGAGAAAAATATAGTGTTATAACTCAAGTGTGTACAAACAAAACCTTTACCATTGTTAGTTCTGACTGAAATGCATGGTTACTATTATTTAGAAGAGGATGCAATGTCGTAGAATGTCACTAAGCATAACGTTTATTCAAGGTCTAATCAATTCTAATCTAAAACACAAGGCACTACGCTGAATTATGTGTTTTCTTGTTTATGCTTGTCTGCTTAGGTGTGTACATCCAATGTACAGTATATCAGTTGTTTGAGTGTGAGTGTAAACTTGTTCATACACAGTCTTCTACTGTGGCAGTGCAGGAGCACAAATTAGTCTTGGCCTTATTTCTGTGAGTAATCACAACCCTTGGGGAAATCTTACAGAAGGACAATTCAATTGCCTGCTTCAACAAGCAGTGCAGAAAGCAGAAAACCAACTGGTGTGGAAGTGTAGGACTTTCTCCTCACCCAAACAGCATGTCTGATCCTGGCAAGGAGAATTTTACTAAATGTTGTTTTTCAATGATCAATGCTCTTTGTTACCGCTGCGTCAAATGCATCTTCGATGTGGTCGATATTCAGATGAGACTTGATGTGTGAAGGTTTGAACAATTTTGGTCCTATGTACAGTACATAAAACCCATGTAAGTTCATGCTTTTAAATATTTATAGTCCAATATGTATATATGCTATTTACGTATACATTTTTTTTACACTACGGGTCTCATTTATCCGTGTATGTTTAGAACAAGCCTGCCTATATGAACTGCGAGGAAAAACACTATAGGAAATGTGTCACATATATGCATGAGCACAACTATATGCAATTGATGCTGATAAATGCTATATATTTTAAATTGCTCTGCTTGTGCATGGGCACACTTGCATAAAGAAATACACCAAATTCCTTTTAAAGGGAATATGTTCTTGCTAGATGTGCGCAATCTATCCTATACGCGATTTATGCCTTTTCTGCCACTGTATTTGGAAACCTAATGTGATATATTATATGAGTACATGTTAGAAATGTATAATAGTTGGTTGCTAAATGGCAGACCTTGTTGAAATATAACTACGGCTTAAAACAATAGAGTAGAAGGCGTCCTATTATTATTGCTATTGCAGGGCTCTCAGGTTTTGAAGACAGGCAAGCGTGAAAAAAAAAATTAATAAAAAATAAAAAAAGGGGGGAGTTGTGTTTGGTAAGGATCAGTGACTGTATTTGTTTAATTTCCATTTATTATTTTGAATGTGTGTGCGAGTGTGTGTGTGTGTGTATGTGTGGGTGTGTGAGAGAGAGAGAGAGAGATTATGACTGGTGGTGTTGTAAGTGTTTGTTGCCTTTTTGGACTCCTTTATCATTTGTTTGTTGCTCCCATTTGAAACAGTTCGGCTCAAGCCCAGACATTTTTAGTGTCATGACTGAGGACAATGTCCCGTCCAGAGACAAGCTGTTTCAAACCGATTTTGTTCAGTTTTGTTCAAACCGACCATCGAAAATACCCTCTCTAATGAATATGTTTTTTTTTACATTGGTTGTTACATTAAATCTTACCCAGATACAATAGTGCTATTTTTTGATTGGCTGTTGTGTAGCCGCTTTTTTGATTGGCTGAAAAGTGTCAGGCTCGACTAAGAACTCCAGGGGAGACGCGCTCGATTCCTGCCCGGTTCCGTAGAGACAGCGGTGCGGACAGATACATTTTGGGTGCTGCGGCTTATTAAATATATGATAAATAGTCAAAAAGTTTTTCTGCATGAGAAATACGATGTGAACTGATTTTTGCATCATTCATCTTCACCTATGATTTTTGTTACGTTTGTTCGTAAAGAATGAACTTTAAAAAAATGTTTTAATTAACTAACCTAACAGGCAATAGAAAGCAAACTAACTGACTGCCCTGGGTTAACTAACCAAAATAACAGTGGGTGGCACCTGCCCCCTTACGTAAGGTGCAATGTAGGTGTGCGCAGATCTAGCCTGTTCTCAAACCAAGTGAGCTAGGGTAAACTAGGGGTGGCTAACAAGGCCAACTGAGACAAACAAACAAACAAGGACAAGAAACTGCTAACGAATGCTAAAAGTGCTAGCAAATGCTAACAGAGGCTAGCAAGGCTAACAGAAACGAGCAAGGTTAATAAAGGCTGTCAAGGACAACAAAGGCTAACAACGGTGTCTTCATGGCTGCTCGGTACTGCATATAAACAGTAGGTTCTTGTTCCTGATTGGCCCATTTGTCCACCTACAGCAGAACAACCCACAAAAGAGAAAAAGGGAGAAGGAACACATGCAGAGCAGCACTGACTCGTAACAATTTTATTTTATACGTCATCATTTTGTATTAGTAAGTGTCATGGGAGCTCCTCCTAATCTGTTTTCCTGTAATTGCACTTTCTACCACTAGGGTTTGCATGCATATACACGTTCAGGAGCAGTTCTAAATATACACACATCGTCATACACAAGAATATGATAACTTGATCAATCACACTGTGAGCAAAGAAATGTGCAGCTGCTCTTTCCGCACAGATTTATGCAAACGCATGTTTGATAAATGAGACCCAAGGTCCATGCTGATTATTTTATTACTGGTGTTTCAGCATTTAATTAGTCATCAGCAATGGAATGGAAAGGAAACTCTGTTATTCTCTCTGTTAAATTGGGTTTTGTGACGTTAAAATATCAAACCAAGATAAATCATTTTTGAGCAATTTTCCACCCTACGTGTGAAATTACAACATTTAAAAATTAAGTGAAGACCAGTTTTCAGTCCGTTTCCTAGCAGACACCAAGTCTGGATTTTACTAAAATCCACTGGTATTTATTCTGATATTCATGTTTTCCTGCTCCATGATATAAGCCCCAGTTCTGGCTTAGAACAAGAAGCACTCAATCATTATGCTACCACCACCATGATGCACCATTGGCACCAAGCATATCTATTGCATTTGGTCTTATCAGACGAAAATAAATTATATTACATTTCAGTTGGATGTTTTTTGTGAGAAAGGGCTTCCGTCTAGCTGCCCTATTCCACAGCCCGGAAGAATATGAGACATGCAGAGAGTAATCAGTACCTGTCAGATATTCCTGCAGCTTCTTTAATGCTGCTATATGTCTCTTGGCATGGGTGCCGACCCATTGAAGGGCACAATTACTTACAGTATGATCACAACCCCAGACTGACTGGTCTATCCTCTGTTCATACAACGCAATTTCTTTTTTTTTCTAAAAAATTTGTTATTGATCCGTTTCTTTATTTGTCATATTCTATAATGAATGACAGTAATACAAAATGACTGAGCTTGTATACTAGAATGAGATTGTCTTTATGAAGGAGACCCCAAAGCCCTTCTATAAATCATTCGGTATAAGAGCATCTTCTAAATGCTTCAGACATAATAAAAAGTCGAATTAGCCAAATGTGTTTAACACGATAATAATAAAAAAAAACATGCAACAAGTCATTACGGTCAATGACATCAAACCAATAGAAAAGTCTACTATTTGTTTCGCATAGAATTATGGACTTTTTTTTATTTGCTGTGTCCCTACATAGGTCACAAATCATTTGTAAATAGAGCACTAAAAATGCTTTTTATCTATTTTTCATTTTAACATTAGAGAAGATCCATAATCTGTTGCAAATTATGGATTACGCCACAGAAATCTAAGAAAAGCCTAGAATAGTTCCTATTATTGTAATAACTCAAAGGAGTGAGTAACACAGGATTAGCAGAGGAATATGTTTACTCTGGATATAAAGACCGAGACCTATATTTTCCCTGCACTAAAATGTGAATATCATTGTGGGTGGTTCAGAGGATTGCTTCAAAGCCTGGCAGATATGTAATTTCCATCATAACGCCTACTCGGCTCAATTTGTCACTGATACATTTAGAATATGCTCTGAAGGTGCTATGAGAACCGTCAGGCAGATTTGAACAAAAGCAGTGTGACAGACAGTCTAACAACCTGCTGTGTTGAATCACTGCTGGTACTTCATGCATGACTGTATAAAAGAGAGAAACTCAGCCCTTAAAGCCAGAGTGCAAAGGTATTTTCTCCTCATTAAATAATGTAATAACAGATTTCTGAGCAGGGAACAAAAATACTTCATAATGTAATGTCATCCATTCACTCATTTTCTACCGTTTATCCGAACTACCTCGGGTCACGTGGAGCCTGTGCCTATCTCAGGCGTCATTGGGCATCAAGGCAGGATACACCCTGGACGGAGTGCCAACCCATCACAGGGCACACACACACTCTCATTCACTCACACAATCACACATTACGGACAATTTTCCAGAGATGCCAATCAACCTACCATGCATGTATTTGGACCGGGGGAGGAAACCGGAGTACCCGGAGGAAACTCCCGAGGCACAGGGAGAACATGCAAACTCCACACACACAAGGCGGAGGCAGGAATCAAACCCCCAACCCTGGAGGTGTGAGGCGAACGTGCTAACCACATTTGTCAGTTCCAAAGATTGACAGTGTAAGATAGGGATCGATATACTGTTCAAATGAAAGGTCAATATTTATTCTGGGAAAGTTCTCAATGATCAGAGTCATCTTGTTCAGGTTCTCAGATTGATTTTCTATGCAGCTCATTCAAGTTATTAAAAGTGAATGTATGCAGTTTACTCCTTCATGGATTTTTTTTTAGATACTGGGGTTTTCAGTAGATCAGATCCTCTTGTTTGTAAGAAAACTCTTTAAAAAAATTAAATACATCATTTTATACTTTTAACAAGACCATACCAGTACAACTCAGAGTAATAAAATGCTCTTCTAATCATTCATTTTCTAACGCTTATCCGAACTACCTCGAGTCACAGGGATCCTGTGTCTATCTCAGGTGTCATCAGGCATCAAGGCAGGATACACCCTGGACGGAGTGCCAACCCATCACAGGGCACACACACTCTCATTCAGTCACACAATCACACACTACGGACAATTTTCCAGAGATGCCAATCAGAGGCACGGGGAGAACATGCAAACTCCACACACACAAGGTGGAGGCGGGAATCGAACCCCCAACCCTGGAGGTGTGAGGCGAACGTGCTAACCACTAAGCTGCTTTTCTAATCAGTAGTTATAAAATACATCAGGGTGGCTGTGACTAGGCTCTATTTCACTGGCTACAAAGCCTTGGAGTTCTGTGATGCGATGGAGTTCTAGTGTCCTGTTTGACTATAGCCTTGTGTATCATTCTGTTCCCTGTCGTGTTGTTTAGCTTCAGTTAGTGTTTTTTCTCCTCAGAATCACTGCATCTCTAACTCAAAAGGTAGCCTTAGCTTTCTGGTTAACATGAAGCACATATCTGCTCTTACATTCAACTTTCCATTCGACTTTCTTTATATTTTCATGTCATAACGAAGGGTTAATACTAATCATGACACCCATAATCGCTAATGTAAGATATTTTCAAATAAGTTCCATATTGACCTGTGAACATTTTAGAGTCTGAATAATATATTAGTACACAGTAAACACAGTAAACACTTAATAAATATGCTCAGCCTCATTCTTGTTAGCAATATATTAATTATTTAATTCATCAGCAATAATTTAATTGACTCTCACAGCAACACGGGTCTGGATTATATTTATTTGATTTTATTTTATTTTTAGCTTTAACTTTACATGCAAAACTAATATCAACATTACATTTCACTTCTCTACTGAAGTGTTATAGTGAAAAATAGCTCATTCTGGACGACTGTAGATGTGGCAGATTTCATAGACATGACGCACTGAATAAAGTACTTCTCCACTCGACACCTGAACGTTATTAGACCGACACTTTGACCACATTAATAATTCATCTGAAAATGTAATGACTATTTCACTCAGGTCTCAGATAATCCCAAGTATAGATGGCTGGATAGATACAAGAGCATTGGTCAGTGACCTCAAACTGAACAAGACATTTTCTTTTCTGAGAGTGCTGATGTTAAAGCTTAAAGGTTAAAAGGAAGATCAAATGCATCAGCGCACAGACAGATAGAAAGACAGGAAAACAAGTAAAACTCACATTGGTGTGAAAGACATTATATCTTACTGTACATGTGGGAATCACAGAATACTATATTTTGTTCCCTGAAACCATCTTGCTCCAAGTTCCCACCAGGCTGGAGCTGATACCAGATGACAAATAAACTCTGGTGTTTATCTTGTATTCAGAGAACCACATTCACAATAATACAGTTCTTCAGCTATCATAATTGCTAGGTAATTGCAAGGTAAAGGTTGATCAAGGTATTTTACCATGTGGTCCATCAAGGTCCCAGAAGTACCACAGGGCATATTTGTAGAATATTGCAAAATTAATATTTTAATTGATATTGGATTGGGTACATTGGGTAACCACCATTTTATGCAGCATGCAAGACAAACTAATCATTTAGGCCTATATACATGTGCATATATACATACTACATATAAAGTATGCCCCCCACCAGCAAGGGCATTGACCCTATTTGCTCATGGGGCTCCTACATTGGGCATGTAATTATAACTGGATAGTTAAATCTAGATATGTTGAATAACCTGGCAAAAATATTGGAAATTGTGTCTGATAGATGTTTCATGTTACCCCAGGTGTTAGATTGATTATTTAAATAAGTAACAGCTCTGAATATTTACTCTTAGTTTGGGCCAAAACATTTTGACCTTTATTGAATGCATTTGCTGATAAAAAATACACATCAACACAATGACCGCAGAGCTGTCTATGGGAGAAAAGCAAGCCAATTCCTAGCTGAAGAAACAAAGAAAACATGTACATGTAGCATTAACCCTCATCGAAAGCTCTTCAGGAAGATTTCCAAACATTTCCAAACATCCAACATTTTTTCCACGCTTTGAACCTTGCGGCTTAAACAATGACACGGCTAATATATGCATTTTTCCAGCTTTCAAATTTATTTATTTTTTTTCAAAAAAACACATTCTTTGACGTGCTACGTTTTTTGCCATTATTAAAGGTGGGGTGTACGATGTTTGAAAGCCAATGTTGACATTAGAAATCACCAAAAAAAACATGCCCCAACCCAAATGGGTGTCACCCCTGTTTTGATAGCTCCGCCCACACATACATACGTAACCCAGGCAACTATTATGGCGGAACCTGTTGGGGCAGCTGGCCGAGGGGATATTTTTATCAATAAATGAACACAATGAGTAATACTATGGTAATACAAATGTGTTTTTGTAGTACTGTGTGTTGTACCATGAAAGGTTTAGCTCCGTTTCACGCAGAAGACGTTCAGTTCTCACCAGCGCTGGAAAGCTGATCCTATATTAACACGGGTCCTACTTCTTGCCTTATCATAAACCTTTAATCGCTTTTCGTTTTTTTTATACGCAATGTAAATGTTTCAGTCGATTTCGGCTAATGTCAGACATGCGCCCTGAACACTCTCCCGCATATTGATAAGACACGCCCCTTACTGCTCATTGGCTAAACGTTTGTTTTGTTTGTTGGCCCGACTCAGTTTTCTGAAGCATTTCTCAAACATCCTGCAGCCCACCTTTAAGTGCCCATGCTTTGCTAATTGCCAATCTGTGTGTGTGTGTGTGTGTGTGTGTGTTTGTGTGTGTGTGCACATGTGTGTGTGTGTGTGTGCATGTGTGTGTGCATGTGTGTCTATGTCTGTCATTACACAAGTGCACTACACAAATGTAAAGTGTTATGAAAAACACCACTAAATTTAATTACATCTGATAGAGCTGGATCTTGAGGCATCTGCATGAAACTGCAAAAGTGTGAGTCATGAAAATATAAAAAGGATTTAAAATCTTGAATAAGACCTCATACATATTTTAAAGAAAATCTAAAAACTTAGCTGTGGAAATTTGAAAGAGACAAGACATAAAAGCCGTACAAGACTAAAGCAAAATATAAAAATCTCCATCCATAAAGAAATGAAATCACATATTACTGCTTCTCTACTGTGCTGAAGGTTGCTAAAATATTGATATCAAGTGGATTTAATATTGATGTTAAACTGTCAATGGAGCTTTGAAAGACTACAATAGTACTGTATCATTATCAGGCTTTATCTTATGCCATGTGAAACTTCTCAGGTCCATCATCTATTCTGTCTGAATTGTGTTGCTTTGGATTGTTGCTTTAGCCATTTTTCAGATTCATAAACCTTTTTAAGTTTTGAGAGTATTTCAGTTTTGTTTTAGTATAGCATTTCAGTAGCATTTGATACGGTCAACCACAAGATTCTCTTGTCCACCCTCAGGAGTCTTGGGATTTGCGGATCAGCTTGGGAATGGTTTGCTTCCTACCTGGAAGGACGCTCATATCAGGTAACATGGAGGGGAGTGACATCTGCTCCACGCAGACTCTCCACTGGCATCCCACAGGGCTCAGTACTTGGTCCTCTTCTTTTCTCCCTGTATACTCACTCTCTTGGGGAAGTTATTTCCTCACATGGGTTCTCTTACCACTGCTATGCTGATGATACACAACTTATCTTCTCTTTCCCACCCTCAGATAACACAGCTTCTGACCGGATCTCAGCATGTCTGGCAGAAATTTCATCATGGATGACTGCTCATCAGTTAAAGCTCAATCCTAGCAAAACTGAACTGCTGTTCATCCCAGGTGATTCATCCCCAGGTCATGATCTTGCTATATGCTTGCACAACGATCTGATCTCCCCTTCAGCCACAGCTCGCAACCTTGGGGTAACCAATTTGCTAAAAAATTGCAAAAATTGGCAATTTGCTGTGTATCGCTATGACAATCTTGCGGACTGAGGCACACCAAGATTTGATGCCGGGAGCAACGACTCTCCAGGCCTACACTTACATACATACACACACACACACACATACATATATAAAGATATGCACTCACCCCCCACCCCCCATCCCACGCCTTCGCCGCTTTGTACCGCCAGTCTGACAAGCGGGTCTGTGACCAGCGCCGAAAGGCCGCAGGACCTGATGGCTGCTTGCCTGTGCTGGATTACCTCCACCCCCCACTCCCCTCCCCTGTTGCAAGTCATGTGTTTATGGCGTACTGTTTATGTGCTTATGTTGCTGAGGTGTTTTTTTCTTGTTCCCACACTGTACTCCCCACCGGAGGATAGTCTGGGGGTTGTTGTTTTTTTTTTCTCCTCCCTTCCCTCATGTTATGCTGTATCTCTTCTCAATCCCCTGTCTTCCTGTCCTGTCCTCCCCTTGTATTGTATGTATTGTATGTATGGGCAGGTTGATGGCTAATTTCGCTGGTACCTGTGACCAGTGACAATAAAGGCTACTACTACTACTACTACTACTACTACTACCATGGACAATCAACTGTCTTTTTCCTCTCATGTTGCTAATGTGACTCGCTCATGTCGGTTTCTGCTCTACAACATTACAAGAATTCGGCCATTTCTGTCCACACGTACTGCTCAAGTTCTTGTTCAGTCTCTTGTCATCTCTAGACTGGATTACTGCAATGCACTGCTGGCAGGTCTACCTATGAACGCAGTCCGTCCTCTGCAAATGATCCAAAATGCAGCTGCACGGCTTGTTTTCGACCTGCCAAAGTTCTCGCATACCACCCCGCTGCTGTGATCCCTCCACTGGCTTCCGGTAGCTGCACGCATCAGATTCAAGACACTGATGCTGGCCTACAAAGCCAAAAATGGACCAGCTCCCTCTTACCTCAAAGCCCTCATCACTCCGCACACTGCACCCTGCACCCTCCGATCTACCAGCACTGCTCGACTGGTTCCACCATCTCTCAGGGTAAGAGGCAAGTATACTACAAGACTCTTCTCTGTACTGGCACCAAGGTGGTGGAATGAACTTCCCCTAGAGGTCTGGACAGCTGAGTCACTGGCTATTTTCAAGCGGCGGTTGAAGACCTACTTATTCAGGAAACACTTCAACTAGCACTTCTTTCCTTATCTTTTGCATTTAAAAAAAAAAAAAAAAAACACCTTTGACACTTTTTCATTGTAATTCTGAACAAATGTTTTAAACTCATGGTATCTTAAGTATGTAACTTAGTGATCCAGCATTAATGTATTCAATGTTAGAGATTTAAGCACTTATGTACGTCGCTCTGGATAAGGGCGTCTGCCAAATGCTGTAAATGTAAATGTAGTATAAAGTTTTGTTTCATCTAATGAAATTGTGCTGTTTGAATGCCAAACTCTCAGGAATGTACTTAAATCAGAGGATTATACTTTAGCCCAGATACCAATGCTAACTTTTATTTTTTAATTAAGTGAGTCCTTTTGTCAAATATGCAAATGTCTGTAAAGTATCAAGAGGACACTTCAACACTTCTCTTCTTACACTGACTAAATCCATGCTCTTACATCAACAGCTTCCTGTTTGAAATTCTATGCACTCAGGTAGAGGGAGGCAGTTTGTTATACACTCAATATCCATTTTATTAGGTACACCTTACTAGTACCGGTGTGGTCTTCTGCTGCTGTAGCCCATCCGCCTCAAGGTTTGACGTGTTGTGCGTTCAGAGATGCTCTTCTGCATACCTCGGTTGTAACGAGTGGTTATTTGAGTTACTGTTGCCTTTCTATCAGCTCGAACCAGTCTGGTCATTCTCCTCTGACCTCTGGCATCAACAAGGCATTTGCGCCCACAGAACTGCCGCTCACTGGATATTTTCTCTTTTCCGGACCATTCTCTGTAAACCCTAGAGATTTTTGTGTGTGAAAATCCCAGTAGATCAGCAGTTTCTGAAATACTCAGACCAGCCCGTCTGACACCAACAACCATGCCACGTTCAAAGTCACTTAAATCACCTTTCTTCCCCATTCTGACGCTCGGTTTGAACTGCAGCAGATCGTCTTGACCATGTCTACATGCCTAAATGCATTGAGTTGCTGCCATGTGATTGGCTGATTAGAAATTTGCATTAACGAGCAGTTGGACAAGTGTAGCTAATAAAGTGGCCGGTGAGTGTATATTGAATGTTGACGATATACAGTACATGAATCCATGTGGTGATCATATGGTCCAGGTATAAACATTGTTACTACACATTCTTCAACAGAAGTCCCTCAAAACTCATTATGAGTATAGTGGAGCAACAAAAAACATTCAAAGGATATTGTCTGATATTAACATGTCATCTTTTGCAAACAAGCTATGAGGATATTGGATATATTTGCCTGGGAACAAACATAAAAATTATGATGCAGATTTTTGGATTTTTATTTTCGGCAGCATCTTATTTGGTTTTAATTCCAGGTGGATGTCTTGGTGTTCATGATGTATGAAGTTTTATCTGGAGGACACTATGCAGAACCCCAACAGGGTGATGTTGAAGTTGTCAGGATCCTGATCCTTCAGAGGTGGGAATCGAACCTGGGGCGCTAGTAGTAAAGCTAGGAAAGACCCAACTGCAGAAAAATACATGTATTATTTATTAGAAATGTAATAAACTGAAATACAACAGTGAACTCACAGAAAAGGGAAACACAGATAAAGAAACCTGACACAACATTTAAACATCATCGAAAACAACCAAAGACTCAGTAAAGTCTCAGTAAAGATACTGTACATTGTACAAAGGATATTAATGATAATAACACTCTCTGGTGTTTATAACAGTCAGTGTTGTAATGTAACGGAGTACAAATACTTCATTATTGTACTTAAGTAGAAATTTCACGTATCTGTACTTTACTTCGCTATTTAAATTTATGTGAACTTTCACTTTTACTTCACTACATTTCCTAGATAAAATGTCTACTTTTACTCCGCTATATTTCCACTAAGCATCTTCGTGACTCGTTACTACAAAATAAAATCAGAAGAAATGTGTGTGACTGCAATAAGGGAGGTTTGGCGAATCACTGCTCCTAGATTGCATTACGCTCCGCACGCTCTATTTCAGCGTAATGTTGTCAAAGGAGCAGTGGCGGAGCCAGAGGGGTGTCCGGGGTGGCACTGAACACCCCTGACATCTGATTGGCCACCCCAGGTGCCACCCCGAACATTTGAATATTTATTTAATAGCATTGGAAGTTTGTTGATGATTGACATCTATCAAAAGAAGTCTTCGTTTGACGTTTGGTTGCGGCGCCGCTCAACATTTCAAATCCATCAATCAGTGACAAGAAAGAGTTGAGAGGTAGAGAAGAAAACTGTAACATCAAATTTCAAAGTTTTGAGATTAAACATCAGGATTTAGTTTTCCAGAAAAATATTTTGAAAATTAAGTCACTACAGTTGATTTTAAAGTGCAATTATTATAGTGGGATTTGTAGCTAAAGTTGAGTTTTAATTTTAAAAAATCTGTATTTGATGCTTAAATGTATTATATCCATGTGTCATATTTTTACATAGGGTCAATAAAAAATGAAAAGAAAGGCAGAGATATCAGACTTCTTTTTAAAGAAGCAAACACATACAGATAAGGTGTAAACAGCCCCCAGCCCAGCCCCCAGCCCCTGCATCACCACAGTACCCCAGAACAGCTTCCTGCCTGATGCTAGTAGTCAGACTTCACAAGAACCACCAACAGGTTTGAGAACTAACAGTCAGTCAGTCAGTTAGTCAGTCACATGTCCAGTTCAGAATTTAAGTTTAGCTTGTTATAGATGGTTTCATCAGTTTAGGCTTTACATAAAAATGTAATTAGGTGTTGATTTATGTGTGACTTACACAAGATAAAATTATAACATTACATATTATAAATTATAAAATAGATTATGAGAGGTATATTCTACCTATAATGAGCAATTATGGGATTAATCCATGCTCCTTGTTAGGGTAATTTGTGTCATAAGTCTGTGGACCCCTTAAAGTTGCCTTGGCCACCCCATTTGCAAGAAATGTTTCTGTACATTGGAATGAAAGATTCCTCCTACCGGATGAAGTGTCTCTTATGCCTACCGAGAATCACTGAAATTTAACTTTTTACTTTTACTTCAAATACTTAAGTACATTAAATATCAGAAAATGACTTTTGATACTTAAGTACAGTAAATATCAGATACTTTAAGACTTTTACTTGAGTAATATTCTAAAAGGTAACTTTCACTTCTACCAAAGTCTTTTTCTAGTACGATACTTGTACTTTTACTCAAGTGTTGCTTTCTAGTACTTTATACAACACTGATAACAGGTTATAATCACACCCTCCAGTGTCACCCAAATGAAGATGAGGTTCACTTTTGAGTCTGGTTCCTCTCAAGGTTTCTTCCTCTTCCATCTAAAGGAGTTTTTCCTCACCACAGTCACCTCAGACTTGTTCATTAGGGATAAATACAAACACATTTAAATATAAGACTAATATTAATCTTGAACTTTGGTATAATATTAAACATTTTGTTCTATATTTCTCATGTTGTCTAAAGATGCTTTAAGACAATGTCCATTGTTAAAAGTGCTCTACATATGACATGAGTCATGAGTTTGGGTCTTGACCGTGTGATAAGGTGTTGACTTTTATGTTTTTAGAACCTGGGTCATAATAGAATTGCAATATTAACTCTGGCAAAGGAAACACATGGCTTGTTGTGGTATGGTTTTTTCTGGTCTACACTGTGATTAGGTTCTGCAACCCTCAGCCTATCATGTATACACTGTTCACTGTTATGTTCACAGTCACCCAATTAGTGTTGGTACACACCTGGGCTCAATCAACTGCACACAAATATATAAGCACCCTCAATGTACTTTTGCTTCACAAACATTACGTTCAGCTGATGTTCCATGCCTTCTGTTGTTTCAGGTGTTGATCCTGTTATCTTGTTTTGGATTTTAGCCAGAACCTTGGATACTCTGTTTGCACAAAACCCCGTGATCCACTGCTTGTTCTCTGTTTTTGACATTTGCCAAGTAATTTAGTTTTGTCTGCCATTGCCAGTAGTTTTAAATAAATCCTCACTCTGGATTTCTCACTGCCTCTGACACTTAACACAATCACTTCTCAAACACCAGTTTAACATCCAATTTTCCACCATATTCATTCATTCATTCATTCATTCATCATCTACCACTTATCCGAACTACCTCGGGTCATGGGGAGCCTGTGCCTATCTCAGGCGTCATCGGGCATCAAGGCAGGATACACCCTGGACGAAGTGCCAACCCATCGCAGGGCACACACACACACTCTAATTCACTCACACAATCGGGACAATTTTCCAGAGATGCCAATCAACCTACCATGCATGTCTTTGGACCACCGAGGCACGGGGAGAACATGCAAACTCCACACACACAAGGCGGAGGCGGAAATCGAACCCCTGGAGGTGTGAGGCGAACGTGCTAACCACTAAGCCACCGTGCCCCCACCACTTTCCACCATAATACATTGGAAATATAACAATTTGTGAAACCTAAAAATGTTGGGCTGCTGTGTAAAATATAAATGAATACAAACTACAATGCTTTACAAATCATTTAAATACTACAATTAATTGGAAATTGTATATATACACCAATTTATTTTAAATTAATTTTGCATTGGTTATCTTTGTGCTCAGGTCTTCATCAGTGAACATTTGAAGACATTAGCAGGAAGGAATTAGTGTTAAGTCTGCAATGAACTCAGAAATTACCCTGATCTATTAGTTCCTCAGGAGCTCTTGGTTTGCAAAATTCCACTTGACTACACACTGTTGTAGAAAGGACATTATTTACATTGACATTATTTCCTGTCCAGTGTCACCCAAATGAGGATGAGGTTCACGCCTGCGTCTGGTTCCTCTCAAGGTTTCTCCCTCATATCATCTCAGGGAGTTTTTAAGGAGATCATTAAGGATAGATGTAAGACATAAATAGTAACTTTAAACTTTACCATTTTTATTCTGTATTTATTTTTCTGTAAAGCTTTCAATAGTTTAAAGTGATATACAAATAGCAAATATACACAAATATATACAAATATACAAATTTAAGAAAAAGAAAAAAATAATGCCAGCAACACATTTCAAGGACATGGGAGGCTTTACCGCTGTGTTGCATCACCTCTTTTTTTATAACAACACACTGTAAGCATTTGGGAACTGAGGAGACCAATCGCTGTAGTTTTGAAAGCCATCTTAATTGAAAAAGGATTTCAGCTGCATAATAGTTCTGGGCCTTCTTTTTTCCCCTATAATTTTTTCATAATGCACCAAATTTTCCAGCATTAGAACATTTTATACTGTAGTTTAGCACTTTGATGGTATTTAATATGTGCAGAATGTGGTTTGGCGTTGTCTCGGTGTCTCAAGCACCGAAAAACCTATGTATGTTGCTCCAAAACCTCTCTACCTCTATCATTTAATATTAACGTTGCCCTCACATGTGCACTAATGCACAGCAAAACCAGCACAGATGCTGGCTTTTGAACTGTGTGCTGATAACAAACCGGGTGTTCCATCTTCCAGAATCGGCCCAAACATCAAGGCCAATCTGTATTGGTTATTTGGCTTTGACCTTTATATTTAGAGGTTCCTCCAGATTCTTTGAAACCTTTAATGATATTACATACCATAGATGAGGAAATCCACAAATACTTTGTAATTTTACATTGAGAAATGTTATCCTTCATTTTTTAATCTATTTGCCCATGCAGTCTTTTACAGAGCGGTGAACCCCTTACCATCTTTACTTCTGAAAGACCCAATCTGTCAGGATGGTTGGACGATTCCCACCAGCAGTGGTTTTTTTGACAGGGGTTTTATTGTTTCTTGCCATGCATTTTTGTTTATGTTTATGTTGTGTCTCACGTGTGTTACCTGGTCCTGATTCCGTTACCGCCTCCGCACTCCTGTTCCTCACGTTCCTTTGATTATGTCCCCTTCGTTGTTGTTGCCTTTTTGTCCCTCGGTTTAGTTTCTTTTAGTTGTTCCTTGGTTATCCTTACGTCATCTACCCCATGGATGTTAAATAAAAACTGCAGTTTTTTCTATCCCTGCTAGGGTTGGGAACCGAGAACCGGTTCTTATTCAGAACCGCTTATGTTTTTTAACAGGAACCGGAGATGTTCCGAGGAGATGACGGGCAAAACGCTGTGACCGGTCACTTTAAATAGCCATGTCTTACCTCATGAATATTCATTGTTTTACAGTCACGCAACCAAATAAACGCAGCTTACCACAGAAATCAGTCACTCGCGCTGCTGTCCTGAGGTACGCTTTGTGTTAAACATGTCTAAAAAAAGTCTAAAGTGTGGATTAATTTCCAAAGCTACAACAAGGAAGCAAATCTACCCCATCATAAAAAAAACAAACAAACACATTTTCCAAAAATAAATGTTGTAGTACATCTATCAGCACATCAGTGATGTGTTCTGAGTTTGGTGACAGTACAGTGTATTACAGTAAAGCTATTGATTTTTTAATATGAAAAATAATAAAAAATAAACAAAAACACATTTATCCAAAATAAGTGTTGTAGTACAACACTCAGGACATCAGTGATGTGTGATCTGAGTTTGGTGACAGTACAGTGTATTACAGTAAAGTTATTGACTGTTTTTTGTTTTCGCTTTTCGGGTTTTGCACTTTGCTGACAGTCCCTTGGAATCTGTCTCTTAGGTGTTCGCACATAGAGACTTATGTATTTTGTCCAACGCGGAGGAAAGCTGATATTGAGGAAACTTGGGTTGTAGCTGCCTCTCTACATTACTACGATAAAAAAGAGGCGTTATTTGTGTAATAAGAGTGTTTAGGTCAGGAGCTGTTGACTCAGGAAATTCGAATCTTTGAGTATGGAGCCAACTTTACTTAAGTCCCTCTGAGAGGGTTTTCTCCACAGCTGGAGATACAATAAGCCAGGAAAGGTCTCGTCTTCTCCCAGAGAAAGCAGACATGTTAATTTTTCTTCAGAAAAATTACTAACTGTTTTGCTAAGTTGTAATTCTGGATGTTAAATTTGATGTTGGATTTATTTAAATTTAAATTGATATGAATTGAAATGCTGTGTTTAAAATATTTAAAGAGTGATTAATAAACACAAATGGAATTGTTTAAGTATTGTGCATTATTTTTCACATTTCTTTTATTATGGAATCGGAATCAGAACCGGGAATCGTAAGGCAGAACTGGAACAGAATCGGAACCGGAAAATTCCTTTTGATACCCAACCCTAATCCCTGCACATGGGCCTGAGATCGCTCATGTGGACGCATCCTTATCAGGTTACTGACCTGTTGCCAATGAACTTAATTATTTGTGATTTTTTTTTTTTTGCATTACATAAACTTTATTTTGTTGCTGACATCAAATTCAAAATGAGCACAATAAAATTTCAAAATGCTGTCTCTGTACAAATTCCAATTAAATGTAGGGATTAAAAGATTTCATACAAATCATACAATTCTGTTTTTATTTACATTTTAAACAGCATCCCAACGTGTTTGGAAACTTGTAGATCGTTGACGCATGTCGAATGTTAATTTGTGCCTGTGACTGCTTTGGCTTTGTCATCATCCATGATAAATACCTTCTTTACTTATTATGAGGTGACCTAGAAATGTTAATTGCATCATGAATCTCAGTTTTAAGTCTTGATGAAAAGACTGTTCACCATATTAGTCTCTGCAGGAATGCTTTGCCATGGTGAAGATGTAGCTCCATGGATTCAGAATATATTAAAATATCATCTGAGCTGTGTATAATTCCAGGCGTTTTCCCTTGATTATGCTTCCACACCTTTAAGTGTACTTGCAGACACACTAATTATTAATGCACTTAAAGGGTAATCAAAAAGGAGCAACTATATTTGCACTTAGTATAATTTAATTATACAAAAATATGAGGTACTATTGTACATTTTACATATACTACAGGATGTGTATTTTAAATTAAGATGCACTTATGAGTCAAATTCTAATAGAAAATTATAAGAGAAATATTGTATTTCCATCGCACTAATAATGAGCTTTATATTAGAAATCTAGTAAAGTCCTGATTGTCTGAAAGCAATAGTATATCTATTCTTATACCTGTAGATGATTTAAATCTGGGAAAAATACATAAACACCATAAACCATACATTTAACAGCTACTATCAATCAATTTTTACAAATGTAACATCACAGATTTTAACTATATGCTCTCAAAAAAAAAAATGCTATGTTTACATGGAATATTTTTACAGTATATTAAAATATTAATAATAAGAATAAGAATAGGACTTTATGATGAGCAGAGAGAGAGAGAGAGAGAGAGAGAGAGAGAGAGAGAGAGAGAGAGAGAGAGAGGGTAAAACAAAGTGTAAAATTTATAGGTGATGATTAGCCAAAGAAAATAATTACCTATGCATTTAGCTTTCTTACAGCTGCCTTATATTACATCAACCTGTTGTTAAGCTGTGTAGAAGACTAAAGTTTCTTCTTTAAACTTTAAGAAAGAAGGGATTAAGAAAGAAGGGAAAGAACATATTTTCTTTACCACTGGTGAAAGAAACAGATTGTCTGCTTGATATTTCACCAAGTGAAACAAGTGTTAGCAAGGTGGTAATTTGGAGCACCATCACACCACTTTGCATATGAAATTCAATGATTCATCCCCAACCACGAGCGAAATCACAGCAAAAATAATTCAAGAATCAAAATTGATTTTAAAAGCATAGCAATCACTTTCACAAACTCAGAAGAAAAGGCTAAAGCTGCTACAGCAGGTTCAACACATGTTAGCTATCTCCTGGCTAAGCATGAGAAGCCATGCCTTCACAGCTGGACTGCTAATCTCTCTCAGGTTTATTTTTAAGTATGCTATAGTATGTTATAGAATTTTAAAATGCAATGATTTTGAGAATTTAGGCACTGATTGAACTGAACATGTAATAATTAGATTCACATTTTGTTTCTTTTCATTTCAGTTCAGTTCAATTCAGTTTATTTGTTTAGCACTTTTAACTTTGGACATTGTCTCCAAGCAGCTTTACAAAAATAAAGAAACATAGAATAAAAATGATGATTTAAATTTTTTTATTGTATTAGTATTTGAACTGAAGTATTATGTCACTGTGATTACTGAATCCTGCGCTGGTTTACTGTTAGTAAAGTAAAATGGAATGACTCCCAACAGGCTATTTGTCTTGTTCTGTATCATACAATATAGCAGAATCCATTCCAACAGTAATCTTGAAAAGGTTAAAGGTTGTTTGAAGACAACATAGAAAGCCGGGTTTCCCTTAAAATATTTTTATTAATAATTTATTTGTGTCATTTCAGTATCATGTTTATCAAAGTATCTATTATTACTCATCAGTCTTAGCTGAATTCAGTACTTTAATGATGAAATATTTCACTGAAATATCGCAGCGTTGGTTCATTTCCCAAGAAAAGGGTTTCTGGTGAACAGCTCAGGAAACAGTTTAGCCCTGATACAGAGCTAATAGACAGGTATTGATGCCTGTACACCAGTTTGTATATGTTAGGTGTTTGAGTGCAGTGTGTTAATGGGATGAGAGATTAACACTCACCGGACAACAGGCTTTTAACATCCCATTTTTAGTCCTGTCTGGATGCATGGCTTCACTGAGAATGAATAGGAAGTGAGAAGTTATTGAACAGCACACTTTGTTTTTTCTGCTCGGATGCAGCTTCTCGTCTCTCGAAGGCGCGGAACCTCATAAACAGTGATGAACGTGACTGACACATCAAACTTAAACATTTTTATGCTAGTATTGCTTAAAGATTTCAGTAGGTGTAATTTATTACTTTGTAATTATTATTATTTTTAAAAATGTTAATAATAAATTCTGATAGTCACTGTGGTATTATAGATCAGTTGCCTGTATATTTTGTCTAGCCATCCAGTATCAGGTAGCAAGGGAGAAATTAGTCAAGAAAGTTTTAGATATACATTAAAAAATTGATGAAATCTCTTTTACCACCAAAGTAAAATTAAGCAATGGCAAATTTAAAGGTGGGGTGCACGTTGTTTGAGATAAAAACGAAAAGCGATAAAAGGCTTATGATAAGGCAAGAACAGAACCCGTGTTAATATAGGATCAGCTTTCCAGCGCTGGAGAGAACTGAACGTCTTCCGTGTGAAACGGAGATAAACCTTTCACGGTACAACACACAGTACTACAAAAACACATTTGTATTACCATAGTATTACTCATTGTGTTCATTTATTAATAAAAATATCCCCTCGGCCAGCTGCCCCATCAGGTTCCGCCATAATAGTTGCCTGGGTTACGTATGTATGTGTGGGCGGAGCTATCAAAACAGGGTTGACACCCATTTGGGTTAGGGGAGTGTTTGTTTTGGTGATTTCTAATGTCAACATTTGCTTTCAAATATCGTGCACCGCACCTTTAACTTGTGGCATTAATACAAAAAGCATTTTAATCCCAATGGAAACATCCTGGCCAAAACTGGCACATTTTTATTACCTGCCTTATGTACATAAATTTGTATAATAAGTTTGTGATTGATGAATTCCTCTACAGCTTATTTTTTCATGCAAAGCCTGAACATGAATTATGACTTTTAAAGTCTGCACCAGAATACTGAAGCTTCCAACAGCTCTGATGTCAGTGAGTGCTTCAGAGGAAAACATTGTGTCTAAATGACAGACTACAACTGATATGCAGAATTATTTGAATGATGTGAATTTTAAAGAATGACCATAAGACTGCCCTGTTTTCCAAACAGCACCATTTTCTTATCAGACTTTCTTGCACCAAGAACTACAGTGTGTACAGTAACAAGGTTGTAGTAAAGCCGTTAAGACTCTGGGTTACTGATCATAAGGTTGAAACTGCCATTGTATGACCTTTAAAAAAAGCCCTTAAGTCTTTCTGCTACTTGGGGTGCTGTATCTTTTCTGACCCCAGCTTCCATACAAGCTAGGATATGTAAAGAAAAGAATTTTACTCTGCTGTAATGAATGAAGGTTCTTCTTCTTTTTCTTCTTCTTCTTCTTCTTCTTCTTCTTATTCTAACAAAAAGCCTTGACATTTGGACTATGAACTGCGTAGAGTACTGCATGCATCACTCCAACTGACTTGGGTCTAGGGAGGTCTTTCCTAGTGTCTAGTGTAGTGTGGATGGCAGTGAAGTATTGTTAGACTAGTCAGCTTGTACCTTAAGCATCTGACAGAGTTTGCTGAAACCTGGTACATCCATGTGATCAATAAAATCAGTTAAAATGCATGAAGATGGACAGATGTAAGTACAGGCTTTGGATTTCATTAAAAACAATCAATCAATAAAGACACAGGAGGTAATCAATCCACCAGACAGAGGAACCAAATGGACAGAGGAAATGGGAAACAATGCAGAGTTCAAGTCTGAATGACTGAATGATCAAAAGCTGTAATAAATTTACAGGCTCAGTACAGGAACAGGATTTAACAATGAGCATGTGCAGAGTCTGGGTGCAGAAATCTGGAGAAGTGGGTGTTTGTGACATGGTCACTAACTGGTGATAATGAGAATTCAAGTCCTTTTGATGTGCTGTTGCAGATATGGGCATTGACACATATGAATATAAAATCTATAGCTTATTCACAGAAAGACCAGCAACAGCTGCAAACTGAATCACTGTGTATACTGTTTTGTGATTTAAGATAAAACGAGTCTGTCGAAACAGTGCAAGCTTACCGGATTATAGAGAAGTAGGCTTTAGTGAACAATCCATTGCTTGTAAAGAATGATGAAGTGGACTCCTGTAAAGGATGACAAACACTTGTCAACATTTTGTGGATTTTGTGGAACCAAGGATTTGGTTTCCAAGAGACCCTCGAGGTATGTGAAGTTTTTACTGACGAATTTCATTAGAGTCTGTGAATAGATTCCTGATGCTTAAGAAGATTCATGATGCTAAAAAGCCACTAACACATGAATAATGCACGTGTTTAAACATCTAATTTTGCAGAATCCACAAAATATTGACCGCTCCTCCTTTTTAAAATCTGATCACATTCTAAGAGTACAAGCGTGGCAGCCTTTTGCGAAATGTTAACGGTTTAGAACGATATGAAGCACTAATAACTGCAACAAAAAGATAACAACATAAATAGTGCCGTCTGAATAAATGAAAATTACAGCAGCCATTTAATTGTTCACAAAAGCCTTCGATTTTTTTCAACCACCCATTTAAAACTCTAAATTAGTCAGCAGCTCTAAATTACCCTAATGCCCCAGCCCCCCCTTCCACAACACATAATAACTGCTTGTTTTTGTATGATAATGGATGCACGTCTAGCAGAAATGGAACCATTTAAATTCTCATGGTAGTTTAGCTCTGGAGAGCTAATGTTACTAATATAATGGGAAAAAATTTAAACTACATATTGCCTTCTCATTGATTCTGTTATAACGTTTAATTCATGCATTTGTGCATTATAATGTGCTGTTTTGGGAAGTAGCATCTATTTGAATTCTACGATACACTTGGTGGTGGAATCACTGGTCCAGGTTTTGGTACTGAATAGATATTTTGTTTCCTGTCGATCACTGACATTACAATTTGTACATTACTGATATTTTCTATATAACCATATGAGCCACTCTACAATACAAAACCAAACATTACCTCTCTGTTGGAAAAAGTCTCATATCTGCACCCTTATATTGACATTTGCAAGTGCCAAATCATACCTCACAACATGTGTCCACTCAAAGGAAGCGATTGTCCCAAAAACAGAAATCTAGCTATCACGTATAAAGACATACCGATCGATTCAGGGATCAATCAGCAATTCAGTGCAACAGAAAGGTTGCCTGACAGATTTAATACATACATACATACATACATACATACATACATACATACATACATACATACACACACACATACATACATACATACATACATACATATTTCATGGATTAGGGAAAAGTATAGTGTAGCAGTATGGCCTGTCTCTTTAAAAGAGGTTGGGCCAGATTTTAATTGCGCCTTTGTTCTTAGGCTATAAAAGTAGCTGTATTGGTGTTATACCAATATGCATCTGCCTAGCTTGTGCACGTTTTCCTGTGCACATTGTGAAGGCACACAAAGTGAGAGTTGTTGGCTAAGTCCACATGGCGGGCTGGTTAGTTTGTCTTGCCATGAGTGATATGGTAGCTTATTGGTTAAGACATCAGACTACTGATCATAAGGTTATGAATTTGAATCCCAAGTCCACCAAGCTGCCACTTCTGGGCCCCTGTGCTTTTAATAACGCACTTAACTTTTAATTGCTCAGTTGTATAAAATTAAATGTAAAAAATTGAATGTAAGTTTCTCTGGGTAAGGGCCTTTGCCAAATGCTAGAAATGTAAATGCAGAGTTTATGTGGGTCTGTGGGTCTGTCTTATTTTTAGTGTTGACTGGGGAGCCATGTGGAATGTTGTCAGTGCTAGCTGTGTCCATGAGAGCCATTGTGTCCTTGTGTGATGCAGACTGTTATTTAACAGTTATATTAATTTATGTGCTTTTTTCTTTCCAGTATCCGTACGTCTTGTGTTGGATGCCTGCTTTCCATGTCTGCTCCACTATGAGTGATTGCTACATCGTCAGCCGGCATTGTTGTGGCTGTCAACCTGTTAAATTCATAGCCAAAATGGCACAAAGTTGGTTTAGGTGACTTCTGGGTGGTAAAAACAGACTCGCTATTTGTTCTTTAAATCCTCTTTTTTCTAGTTTCACAGAACTGGCTGCATTGATGATCTGCCCCATCGGCTTTATTGTTCCCAAATTTGTATGGTTGTAAATCCAAGCCTCTAGTGGAGTACGTTGGAGGGTCTAGCCACCTAGCCGTCACCAATTTCTTTTTTTGTTTTTTTTGTTTTGTTTGTAGCATGTGTGTCTACTTTGGTTACATCTGGTGGATTATTTTGCCTCAGATTTGGCGTAGCCAACTGCAATCATGAGTGCCATCGGTTGTGGTGTTCTCATCTGTTGACAGTGTGCAGTGCTCTCTATTAGGGAGGCTGAAACCCAATTCTGGATGGGTAATTTACAGGCACCTTGCAAATCGTCGCTGTCGGGCGGAAACCTCATATGTCCAAATTTTGTCATTTTCATATTTTTTCACATATCGATGCTATTGGTCAGTCCCCACGTGGGTCTGTTATTTTTACAAGTTATTAAGTTATTATCTAAAGTCTTGAAAATAGCTTGAGTGCAAATCTCATAACTCCATTGGACACTTCAACTGTCCACCTCTTCCTCACTCCGCGGGAGAGCTTCACGGCATATTTCTCCTCAAGAAGAGTCGCAACGAATCAACACGTCTTCTGAGGTAAATGTCTTCAAAACACTGGGCTCAAAGAAAAAAAAATCTTGACCCCCGCTAGTTCTGGTGCTCGTCTGAGGACAGGAATTTAGCGCAAGACAATCCACTGCAACTGATATATGACTCAGTTGTAAATAAACTTGTGTGCTTGGTGATTTTAGTGTGAAGTGCGAGTTTCTGGTAGCTCGCCCCTGGGGTGGTGGTGTCAGTACACTTTGTAGCACACCTTGGCTTGGGTGGATAAACGGGTGAGTGTTAGGATCAAATTCAAGTTTAGCATCTTAAAATTATCCATTTTGTATTTCCATTAGTGCTCTGCCACAATAGCTAACACACAAGGGATATTTCAGAAAGTAAAACTAGCGAATATAGGCAACTAATATTTCTCTTTATTAAGATGTACTTATACAAATATATGGTTATTAAACTTATTTTTAAACATATTTGTTTATTTCAAGATTAAATTTGTCTTATTCTGTTGGCAGCTAATTTTAGCATGAAGCATTTATTTCTAGAAAAAACTACATTATCTGACAAATTTAAGCTAGAAATTACCTTCAATTTGTAACTATGACAGAAAAGATCTTATTTTTGTGATATAATAATCTTGGTATGAAAATTATTAAAGAACCTTTTTTTTAAACCAGATATCTTCACTTGCTAGGTTATATTTTTTGCAATACACACACAGATCAACAAAGACATCAGCAAAACCCTTGCTTGCATCCAATAAGCCAATACCAAACCCTTTGTGATGTTCATGCAGAGCAACAACAGAGCTTCGAGACCCTCATCCAGGCTCAACCAGAGGTGCTTTGAAGCATGGCCCAGCAATCACACTGTCAAAGCATGCACACTGATCTTTATTTACTGTATGACCTCTATAAGCATGCAGTGGCATCATGAGACTGGGTGGTTGGGAAAAGTCCAGCTTGTGGTCCAACAGCTACCAATCACACACATACTTGAGTACCTGAACCTGAAAAGAGTGAGTTTTTTTGGCAGACTGACATTGGTTGACAGAATGGACCCAGTTCCACCTGCCAGTGCTGCTGGAGGTTGAGGCCATTTGTCCTGTGTTCAGGCTCCCCTTTTCTCTCTCTCTTTCATGCTCTCCTTCTCCATGTTTATCTATTCCCTGCTCATCCTCCTTCCCTGCTCCTCAGAAACGTGTCGGGATAAGGCCCGGCCAGATGCGCTAGAGTTGCAGAAGCCAGGCTGATTTCCAGAACCAATACTATGTAATAAAAGTAAAGGCAGTATTCCAGGTCCCTGACATGCCACAGGGTTTCACTGATTCAACGATCCTTCAACGATCCTCAAGTATTCAAAAGTTGGCCTCACCTATCCACATATTCTAGGAACAATTTGGCTGGCATGCATCCCATTGTTAAGAGGAATGATTGTGGACAGGTCCGGTAATAGTGTAGCAAGGTATGGATTGTGCAGTGTATTGGCTGGGGAGGGGCAGCCTGAGATATTGATGTCTGCACTGCATCAGGAGACCTGGAGGGTGGGAAGGACCCTGCTTCCTTATACTTTGGAGGAATTACCCTTGGGAATTTCCCGTTGAAGCTGTGTTGGGATGAAACCTTCAGGCATACCTTCACCCTAGTGAATGTTATTGAACGAGTACAGCCTGACATTAGGCTCTCCTATCTATATTTTTTATTATGAATAAATTATAGGATTACATGACCCTGGAAACCCAAACAAAAGAAGTAATGACCCAAGGAGCCAATTGGGGAAAATTGCTTTTTTTATTATACTCCTATAGTGATAACTGATGCATGCTGTGATTGCCAACTAGTGAATCATCCAAAAAAGTGACCACCACAAAAGTGCCATTGCGCCACCTTCCATTGATTGAATCCCCATTTAAAAAGAATTGGTTTGAAACTCTTCTGGTCATTAAAAGTGCACAATGGCATTGCTTTTTGCTAGTGCTAGTAGATTATACTACACAATACTTAGAAACGGTGTCTCTGCAGAACATCTCAGCATGTAGCCTTGTTCAGGCACTCTTACAAAATCTGCAGTATGTTTATGTAATGTAATGTGTCTTCATAAACTATACAAATGATTAGGAATTGAATAGAATTGCAGCAGCATTTACCATCTGCAAACAGTTTAATCAAGTGGCTTGAAGTCCTAAACTGAGAGCAAATGAGTACACAATCATTACACAATGAGTAAATTAACATAAGAGAATTGCATCAAGCTCCAAATTGCCTGTAATGTCGCAAGGGCCCTTGAGGTCACACAACAAGTTGGGTACATTGACTATTAGGTAAGAGTGGCACTGCAGATATGCTGCCTCAAATTCCAGAAACTATGAAGTGAGGCAGTCTGATGCTAGAGCCTGAGATGGAGGAGTGGGAATGTACTGTAGGGGAATCTAAAATGTGCAGCTAACTCCACCCAGTCTCCTCCATCCCAAATCCCACAGGTTAGAGTTCATACCTGGTAGTAGAAATCTCATAGCACACCATATACTAAGACACCCCTGGGGTGGTTGTACTCAGCTGGCAATAATCATTTGCCAAAACACACACACAAAAAAAAGGGTTGGGAACGCAATATTTTTAATATGGGGTAATCAAAAGGTCCCACAGTGACTGATCCATCCCATTGTTCTTGGTTCCCAAGTCTAACTGATTGGTCTGTTTCTGTGTGGACTTTAGAAAAGACTAAATTTAAATTTAACTAAATTTCATGAACATCCAAATGACATATATGGATGAACTGCTTAATTGTTTAGACTCAGCTTGGCTTTTATTCAACATTAGATTTGAAGGGATGTTAATAACAAAAAAGGTAATAAAGAAAGCACAGTTGCAAGTTGGCCCCCTGTTTCCTGTTACAGGGCTAAATTGAAGGAGAGACACAGAGAAGTGCCTTTTATTATGTTTGGTTTGATTTCAGAAAAGAAATAAATTTTAATGTTGAGATGGAAATATAACAACAGATATGTTGCCCAGGACAACAATAAAAGGCGACATATACAGTAACTGAACATAGTGTTTTGGAAAGACGTGACTAATTTTCTCTCAGGTTTAAAAAAAAAAAAAAACCTGCCAGAATTCTGAATTGATGGAACTTTATGTAAATAAGATTTTAGTTTAATAAATCAAACCAATTAAGCAAACTTGATTATTATTCATAGCGTGTAAAAACTGTGTTACCTTTAAGTATTACATAATAATAAATAATTCCCATTAACTGGATTGTTACTCTGCCAATAATAATCTCATTATTGATTTACTAAGCATGTGTCAGCTTGAATGGTCTTTCTTATTCCATTCAAATCTTTACTGCTGTATAACAAACCAACCACAGAAACTGTCATGTTACTCTTATGCGTCTAAACTCACAGAGGAAGCGATTGTTAATATAATCATCATTTTATTGAAATCAACCAACATTAATATATTAAATCTCAGTTCTCTACACTGTACTCTTTAATACCAAAGAAAAGCAAGACAAGGAAGTAAGGCGTTCATGACAATCATCTCAGAAGGTTGAAAACAACCAGTATAAAAGTGCAAAATGGTACGAGCGCATTTATTTACGCCTATAAGATGCGTTAGTAAACACTGGAGAAGTGAAATATAGGATGGGAATTGCACTTGTCGATTATTAATGTAGTTTTGTAAGAAGATCACGAGCAAGCAGAAGAAAGACAGACAATCACTAGTGTCAAATGCAGTAAGCTTGAGAGGAATCAATATTATTTCATATGATTACAGAGTTCTTAAAATTTTATCTTTGTGCATTACTTAGTAATCGGCTGCAGTTTTATCACAGGATCATTTCATCATTACAGACGCATTATACGTTACATGTACATGTTCAAAAAGCCATTAAAAATAGATATTTCCATCTAGGAGACATTTTAATACTTAGCAGAAAAGAAATGCTAAAATAAATTATTTATTGTAGCGAAAAATATAGTGCGCTTTTTTTTTTAAATTATTTTATTACTACTGAAGCAGTTTAGGAGTCAGTGTTAAATGGGTTACAGTATGTCCAGTGGCAGTGGTACGTTAGATTCACAACTCAGTAAGGCTTGTACTGTATAGCACCAGCAGTTAGCCATCATAATGAACGTATTTTGCAATTAATAGTAAATCTTGATGAAATGAAACCAACAACACCTGGTGTCACTAAATTAAATTAAATGCCCAAAATAACATAGTTAACATAGTTTTCTCTTATGCCATATCTTTTTGCAAGAGTTGAATAAAAAACAGTTCTTAGCTAGTGCCTTGAAGCTATTCCAAATTATTTTGCAGTGAGTAAAAAACAAAACAAAACAAAAACAAAATACAATATGTAGCATGGAAATTATTGTAATGTTATTTCTTTGCCCTTTTGACCATTGCTACTTTCCACTGTTCATGGTTGCTTCTGGCAAGGTAATGTTATGTTCATGGTAGCATCCTGTGACTCTGTGAGGGGGCGATCAGCCATCTCACGCTCATTCGGTCTGCCGTTCTCCTCGTTCATGTGTGATACCTCGGTGGAGGCAGCTTCAAAGCCAGGCACAGTGTTAGCCAGTTGGACCACGTGCACCTTATTGCGGCCCTTCTTGCTGAGAATGCAGCTGAACACCTTCTTAAAGCCCTTGCGGAAATGCTTGGACACCAGCGCATAGACAATGGGATTAAGGCAGGAGTTGGCATAGGCCATGCAGTGTGAGAGCAGCCTGAAAGCGTACGTGGTCTGATTGAAGGGGAAATCTCCGTACAAATAGCACAGGATGACCACGTGGTAGGGCAGCCAGCAAATGCAAAACAGCACTGTGACAATTATGATCATCTTGGTGACTTTGCGCTTGGCTCGCTTCGATTCGGACATGCCATCCAGCGGGTCGACGGCTGTCCAGAGATACTTGATGGTGCGCGTGTAAGACAGGCTGACGATGAGTACAGGGATGACATAGCCAAACACGAAGGTGCAGGTATCCAGCACTTTGCGGTTGTGTTCCTCCCAACCCGGAACACACACGTTGCTGTTTTCAAAATCAATCAAATCATAATAGCTTAAGTAAGGGCCGGCAAAGACAAGAGACAGACCCCAAATGATCACCATGGCAACAACCGCATTACAGGGCGTTCGTAATTCTCTGGAGCGTAGTGGGTAACGAATGGCCAAATATCTGCAAAACAAGATGCAGACAACATCATTTCATTAATTAGTCTACTTTAATGACTTTGCTTTGACATGGTTTAGAATGCATATCAACTCTATATGGTACACAAACACAGGATTTTCCTTGAATCCTCTGTGACTGCTTTCAGCAAATTCAAGTTCCACCAAGGTTAAATTGGAATCATATGAGATTATAGTGGCAACCGCCTATGATGATATGTGTGGTGTGGTATAATCTGTATTTACTGAGAAAATAACTGCCACTGGGGATTCTGGGCATCGACTGTGATTAGCACTGTTTTCCTCACTAAATAGACAACCGTAAAAATAATTGCTCCACAAAGGGCAAGAAGCAGCATAGCTATGAGCTGAGAAAGAAGTGAGCATGCATAGAGTACACACCTATCCACAGAGACAGCAGCAAGGGTGAAGCTGCTAGCATACATGGTGAGGTTGATGAAGAAGTGCACCACTTTGCACATGAAGGAGCCAAATACCCAGCCCTCCAGTGAGTAGATGGTGGCCTGGAAAGGCACGCAGAATATGATGAAGAAGAAGTCGGCCACGCTGAGATTGAGGATGAACAGGTTGGTGGTGTTGTAACTGAGCTGGCCACTGCGCAGAAGCACAGCAAGCACCAGGCTGTTGCCCACCGTGCCCAGCAAGAAGATGAGTGAGAACACTACGGATACAATCACGCTAGCCGCATTCAGCTGGTAGCTTTCCGAGGCGTTCCAGTGGCCCATGGCTTTGCTCAGATCCTCATGCTCGGACATTGTGTGCCTTGGAACTGTAAAATCATACATTATTAGGCACTCTGAAGTCTTCATTCCAAAATCCATCATGCTATTTGCAAGTTTTGTTATTGATATATGAATGCATAGCAGATTGTCTAAATCAACTCAAGTGTATGTTTTATCTTGTGTAGTGTTTCTTTGACTGCATTGATCAGGGAGTATATATAAAGAAATAGAAAAATTGCATCCACAAGCATAGTTTTCAAATGTAAGTACATTTTGTGTTGTAATATATAAGTAAAGGAATGTGATGTTATAATGTAATGTTTGAGGAGATGGATTATGTTTGTTAATTAAATCTGTACTGAAAATTTCTTTTTTGGACATTAAAGGGATCGATGATTGCAGAAAATATCAGACCCCTTGATTTCGGAAGATGGGGAGATGTGGGGAAATGGTGGGTCAGAAAGACAGAAAATGAAGGAGAAACAGAATGAAACGGAAGCACGTTATAGCAACATCACAGCAAGTCTCTATACGTGAAGAGTTATTAATAAAAATGAGGATGTTATATAAGATGATTAGGAGTAAAACATGAAACGGAGCACAACTACAAAGCATCAGACACTTCACAGTCTTTCAACTAATGACTAAGGAAATATATTATGAGTTAGGCGCTGATAATAAACGATCACCTGCTACTAAAAATTATTACAATATGGAGAACGTCAAAAAGGTGGTTATGTGAGTCATCAATGTCCAAAATTCGACGACAAGAAGAAGAAGAAGCCGGGAGAAAAAGCAATCATACCATAAGTGCTTTTCAACTCTTGAACATTTTCTTCATTTTCAGAAATCGATGAAGCTGCAAAAAAAAAAAAAAAAAATTCAAAAATAAAGACAGTTCCTTCATCTTGTATCTGATGTAAGCAATTTTTGGTTATGTATCAAAACAGAAGAGCTGCATTTCCGTATTCGCAGGTAATTTCTCACCTATACGTGGTATCATGTAACAGCAGAACTTCAAAAGCATAAAAATAATGAATTCTTTATAGACATGGGGAGTGGTAGTGCTGCAGCTTAGCAGTCATTTGCTGCTGAAAAGAGGCTTAAAGCCTCTTAAAACAGACAGGACTGATCATTTTCAGTCAGTATTCAGCAGTCACAAAACCTAATCTGAAATAACAAAGATTTGTGCTGGGGTGAGATTTTTAAAAGGGATGTGAGAGAAACACTTTTCTAAAATGAATGGTTTTAATAAAAAAGATATTGCGGTTCCTTGCAAAAAAATTCAAAGAGGCATAAAGAAGCAACTCGGGCTGATACGGTTCCTTCTTTTTCTATTTATTATAAAAAAAAGTGGGGTAAAATGATGACTAACCTGATGTGTTCTTCACGTGAATTACAGAAATGTTCAGAACGGCTCAATTTTGTGCTTTGCTCCTGATGACAATTCACATATAGGTGAATTGTTTGTGGTGGTTTCTTCTTCAGTGCTGTTCTCTACAGAGTGACTGCATATAAATACGCATAGATTCTGGTGCATTGAGGCAAGATAGTGGATAATCAAGGCAAGATTGTTGTACTGATTATATTCGATTCATATTTTCTATATGATACGTGTTGATTAGAATTTACCTCATGAATATATTTCAAGTTATTTGCAATCTGAAAAATCTTAAAATGAAATGAAAAAATGAAAGAATATCTTGTCACGTCAACTGTCCTAAGCATGTTTATGCAATTGCTGTGAAATCTGTGGATTTGAGGAGTGAATTAGATACAGTATGGGGGAAGGGAAAGAGTGAAGCCGAGGGAGAAAAAAAAGAAGGGAGAGAGTAGAAGAGGAGCAGCAAGTTAAAAAGGCAAAATAAACACGAAATCAATCCATGTTCTTCTTAGTCAAGCAATTGCTGTGGTTTGTATTCAACAAAGCAAAAAACAATCTGGATTCCCACCTACACAAAGCGCTAAAACGTTAGTCATAGCAATAAATGTACAGTAACTAAAGGAGATATAAATATGTATCACAAGATGTCAGGATCTTATGAATATTCGTTTAATCCCTCAACAGCACGTTTAAAGGTTTTCCTCTAAACTACAGAGGGAAAGAAAGAGGGTTTCACTTGCTATATCATCGTATTATCATTAATTATCCTTCCATTAGTTTTTAGCCACGTGGCTTGTGATTAAAAGCTTTGACAGCTCGAAGAGACGAAAGTGCCTTTGGAGTCAACGATGGAAAGAAAAGCCATGTGTATTATGTGTACTGAGTATATCTTTACTTCTGTTCTCACATGATCCTCTCTCTACACTTTCTTCCTTCATCTCTGGCGGTGTCTGTTAAACAACTCGCCGCAAGCCGCTCCTACTTCTACGCCTGTGAACGTGTTAACACTTATGGCAAGTATTGTAATTCCTCCTCACAGCTTAGTGCTGGCTACAACAGAGCACAATGTGAGCAGGATTCTCTAGGGAATAGGGAGAACTGATCCCTCTAATAAACCACAAATCCTGTTGACAGCAGAGCATCATCCATTGAATTTACCAGACCAAAAATATCACGCTTCTGTATAAATAAGACAGTAATGTAGTCCGTATTGCTCAGTGCTCTGGGCTGAAGCACATCTTTAGACAAAATAGCAAAAAAGAAATATCATATGTCTAATAATCAAATTTACTCCAACACGCATGCATATGTTACGAGTCGAAGGAGCCGTGACATGCTGTGATATAACAAACCGGCATTGCAACACAAAATAAGAAACATTTTTTTTATTTTTTTTTCAGGATCTTTTACTTACTCAGATAAAGGATGCACCATAACTAATTATTCACTGGTGAGGTTCATTGTCAAGTCCATATCCTGTAATCCACTCATAAATGCTGAAATTTCAGAATTTGCTTAAAACTTAAACAGCATCTTTTTCTCTCCTTATTACTATTCTGTTACGGTGCGTTTCTCTGTCAGTCTCTGCCTCGCTCTGCTTCTACCTCTCTCCCTCTCTTGCTTTCATATAGAAGCTCCTCCTCCACATTCTGCTCAGCGTTCACACATCACTGCAGAAGGAAGGCAGTGACAGAATAAAGGTGCAGTGCTTCCACCCACTTATATACACACACACACACACACACAGAAAGAAAGAGAGAAGAGTAAATAACAGAAAATTGAAATATAACTCCTGAAGAATACTTTCCACCAAACCTCTGCAGTTGCCTTTAAGCCAGCCACTTGACAAACCCAGAGCTCTACCATAATGATATGTCTCTATTGCTTGGAGTGCTGCTTATAGGATGTCTGTATCTATCTATTACATAACAGGTACAGATATTATTTTATTAACGGTCAAGAGAATCTGTGTAGACATACATGCATTCCTTCATCAGGGTCTATCATTTCGAGCTTCTTGGTGTCTCTGGTGTAGGCACTGACCTTGATGTTGGTACGTCTAGATCTGCTTTTGCAGCAGGTACAGTAAGGACATTCTTTAATCAGAAATAAATGCATGAGAAACACAGCTGTTGAGAGTCTGAAGGTCTCTTTTGAGTTCACTGCACAAACATATTGTCATATTGATACTAAAAGCTGTTGCATTTCATTGCGTTTTATTCATTCAAGGGAACAGTGTTCACTCTGTCCCATTCGACATGGGCTGAGCAGCTGAACCTTTGCCATTTTCCCTCATTTTCCTGCTGCAACAGCGCAGCAGCAATGAGGCTTTTTGTAATATTTTCTATTATAGAAGGATCTCTGCTGTGACCAGAGAGTGTCAGAGGAAGGATAAACAACAATCAACAGTATTCACATAGCTGAGGTTTAGTTATCGCTACAGGCATTATGTTGCAGTTGGGGAAAGGTTTTGTAAGCGCTGCACATCAATCATGTCCGTCTTACAAATCCAACAGGGCCTGGAGGATAAAACACATCCCCATAAAATACAAGAGCTTAGGAAGGTTGAAAGAAAGTTCAAAGATTTAAATGTGTAGCATGAGATTATTAGATACTATTAACTAACAAGACACCCATATCTAGGCTTTTGGTTAAATTCCGGACTAAATACTGTATATGAACCGGCGTGAAAGTGTCAGGAACTGTGGTTGCCACGGCGAGGATAAAAACCAGAGTCAAGTGCAGGGATAACAAAGCAACAGGATTTGTTAACAAAATAACATAAAACAACCACAAAAATACACGGCAAAAACTAGACAAAATCAAACACCAAACAATGACGAGAACACAAACAAACTAAAGATGAGGAGTCCGTGAAAAGCAACAAACAACAAGGAGGAAATATATAGGCAGTGTAATTAGGGTCAGGTGAGAAAAGACGGGAAACAGACACGTGAAAACAAAACAAACAAATACACGTGACAAAACACGTGGCTGGAACACCAACTGGTCCTGACAGCGAGTTAGCAATCCCATCATGTTCATTCATTTCTCTCAATCATTTCAAGTTATTATTAAAATGTTTCACTCTAATTCCTTTAAAATGAATCACGATTTATGAAGAGTTACACGGCGAAGTTTCACTGCTGCAGATGACTGTAAAAATTATGCCTGCTTTACTGCCTGGTTTAACCAATGTTTAGATGAACAAAATATCATATTCAGAATGTAAAATCTGTATACCCTGACACATAAAAAGTCTTTGCTGATATTGAAAATAAACAAATATTATAAGTATAAACTATCGTTAAAATTTCACATCATTAGGACATTTTGTCTAGTTGAGCTAAAATCTCCTTACGTCCTGACGGTGTATTCCAGACAGAAAATGAAGTCTCTTCCACTTCATCATCCCGTACAGCTTTTATCTGGAGAACACCTCAGGGAGCTCCGTGATTTTAATTTCAAAAATGTGTTAATTAAACCTAAATTGTTTTGCCACGTCCATTCTAATCTTCAATCTTTATAAGTGAATGGAACAATACATAATAACACATCTATCTATCTATCTATCTATCTATCTATCTATCTATCTATCTATCTATCTATCTATCTATCTATCTATCTATCTGTCTATCTGTCTGTCTGTCTGTCTGTCTGTCTGACTGTCTATTTCCTGCCTAAATGTATACTCCTTTAATCTGTGTTGTGACATAGACACTAATAAAGTCACACTATTTAAGATCTCTATTCATCCTTACTTGTTGCTATGACTACATACAAGGACAGCTTAAATGGCTAAGTTTTGGAACTACTGGTTTGTCCACTGCTGATGAATATATAACTAGTGATGCATTGCTGAAGCACCGTCTTTTACTTTACGAGATTTACTTCAGGCTCTGAGAAAGCAGGTGACGCAGGCTGAGACTCCATCAAACTCAAACGCTAATGGATTCCAGGATAACCAGTGAATTTGGCTTCTCACAGATGCTGCGGTAAAAGTGACATTTTGATCTACGCTGTCATAGTCTTAGTAAAACAGATAACACATGACTGTAGCCAATGATCACGGTTCCTGTTACTTCATCAGTTTGCATCTATATTCTATATATAATCTATATTGCTCGGACGTAATACTCCCTGAATGAGATTTTTGTTAAATTATATTTACACAAGTATTTCTATTTCTATTATTATAATCTCTATTGCGCTTATCCTGTACAGGTGTCATGGTGGACCTGGAGTTCATCCCAGGGAACTCAGGAGACAAATAAGGGCACACACTGGATGAGGTATCAATCCATTGCACTGGTACTTTAGATAAGAAGGAAACCAGAGACCGTGGAGGAAAACCTCCTTACACGCAAAGTGAAGGCAGGGAATCAGGCTATAAGGCCACGACGCTAACCTCTAACCCACTAAGCCACCATGACAGCTGGAAATCAATAATTTAAATAATATATCTGCATTAGAATGTTAGGTTGCTACTAATAGGCAATTAGCCTCGGACAGGATTTTCCATAATGGGGTCGATTCATTTTCAAATAGGATTGTGAAACCATTCTGTCTTTTTTATATTCATTCATTAATATAAAAAATATATTATGAATATCACACTATTTCAAAAATCTGGGAGTCACATTCAAGTCAAGTCAAGTCAAGTCAAGTCACCTTTATTGTCACAACACCATAGCACATGGTGCCATGGTGAGTGAAATTCTTAGGAGCGAGCTCCAGAAATTGCAGAACCATTTACATACAGAAGAAACAGAAATTAAGAACAATTTACATACAGGTAAAAAATGTGCAAAATGCAAAATGCAATGTGCAAGGTGCAAATGCAAATATGCAATGTGCTCATACATAGTCAGTACACACAGTGTACTACTAGACATATTTACAATGCACTACACATTATATACAGTATGTACTTTTATATATATATACAGTATATATATATATATATATATATATATATATATGTGTGTGTGTGTGTGTGTGTGTGTGTGTGTGTGTGTGTGTATGTATAAGTATAAATATAAATATTATATAATAGTAAGCAAGCCACCAAAGAGTGTAGTTGTTTTAGTCTTCTCACTGAAACACTAATAGGCTCCAATTGTGTACAGGAGTTTTTTCATTCATCTTCTACCGCTTATCCGAACTACCTCGGGTCACGGGGAGCCTGTGCCTATCTCAGGCGTCATCGGGCATCAAGGCAGGATACACCCTGGACGGAGTGCCAACCCATCGCAGGGCACACACACACACTCTCATTCACTCACGCAATCACACACTAGGGACAATTTTCCAGAGATGCCAATCAACCTACCATGCATGTCTTTGGACCAGGGGAGGAAACCGTACAGGAGTTTAACAATACAAATTTAATTAGGTAAAAAAAAAGAACAATTAATATATAATTATTCCATCTACCTCCTTTATAGAAAAGAGCCTTATTTCACACATTGCATAATTAGGTAGTATTCCAGGCCATTATGTTTTTTCAACTACTTTGAATGTCACTTGTAATCCTTCAGATTTACGAGAGATATGCAGGCGAGTGTGTGGATAATTCCAACGAAAAACCTGCTGTGTCATGATTTATTTATTATTTATCATTTGAAGCTGTAAAAAAAAAATAAAAATTCTGCAAGTTCACACCTCCCTCTCATTATACAGTAAAAGGCGTTTTCCTTTGGTTTTTAGTCAATAATCCTAAATCAAATATACTGAATGTACATTGTACATTTTCATATGCTTTATATTGTGATATTAGCATTAATGTTATAAATATAAATACAGCACAATAATATCGATGTCATTGATGGTTACATTGACCAGAAAAATATAAATATTGCGTGTGCACGGATTTGACATGCTGCTTCCTGCTTTATTATCTTATGGCTCCACGTGGGCAATAGTTTCAGGCTAATGTGAGGTTTGTATGATTTCATTACATACGTTCATTGTTTTTTTGAAGGAGAATTTATCTCCACTAGGTTCTGACACCATGAGGTTTTACTCATTATTCACAAAGCTCTCTGACATCATTTCTGCTAATGTTACAGTAGTCAGTTTTTTAATAATGTATATATACATCTGATTATAAACATCAGTCTTTAATGATTAAGGAGTTGTTGAACAGGTTGTCTTCCAGTTTCTACAAAGTTTACAGCGATGTTCAAAAGTGCTTTGAAATCTGGCTCATTAGGACACAGACTTAGAATGCTATCAACCTAACACTCTGTTGTTGTTATTTTTTTTTTAATTTACACATAAAAGAATCAGGGAAAATAAGTACACGCTAGTTTAAGTGTTTCAGGAAGAAGTAGGTCTTCACCTGTCAGTTGAAGATAGCCAATGACTCAGATGTTCAGAGATCTGGATGAAGTTCATTCCACCACCTCTGTGCCAGAACAGAAAAGAGTCTTGCTCTTCGTATACCTCCCTCTTACCCTGAGAGATGATGGGACCAGTCGAACAGTGCTGTAGATCTGAGGGTGCGACGGTGCAGTGTGAGGAGTGATAAGATCTTTGAGGTAAGAAGGAGCTGGTCCATATTTGGCTTTGTAGGCAAACATCGGTATTTTGAATCTGATGTGTGCAGCTACTGGAAGCCAGTGGAGGAGAACAGCAGTAGGGTGGTGTGGAGAACTTAGGCAGGTTGAAAACAAGTTGTTCAGCTGCATTTTGGACCATCTGGAAAGGATGAATTGCGTTCAAGTAGACCTGCCAGCAGTGAATTGCAGTAGTGACAAGAGACTGAACAAGTACCTGAGCAGCCTGTGTGGATAAAAATTTTGAGTATGCACATCTGCTTGTCTGTTATTATAATACTGGTAATAAAGTATTTTTTGCCTGCTCTTGAAAACACACAGTTGGCTAATTAATATGAGATGAGATGTAACTTTATTAATCGCCTGTAGGGGAAATTAAAGTTGACACAACTGCGATAATAATAATAATAATAATAATAATAATAATAATAATAATAATAATAATAATAATAATAATAATAATAAAAACACTCTTTTTAATGCTCAAGGTATGTATCTTGATTGTCAAACTACACAAACTACCTATGAGTATGTAGATGAGGTCGCCCATAACATTGACATTTTGTTGAGTAAAATCATGACTAATCGTTAATATTCTGTGATAGTCATTAAAGTTAGTTAGCTCTTTCCACTTCCTGTTTATATTTTTTGAACTGCATTTATTGTTTTTAGATATTTTCCCAATGTGATAACTGGATCAAAGTTTTCTTAACGTTTCTGAGATGATTGCTAATAATCGATACATCCTCAGAACCAGTTAAGATTCATTATTCGTTTACGAACTGTTATTAGCGTTTTATTCATCCTTTATTAATATATAAAGACTGTAGGTGAATATGAATACGATATTATGATTTTAATGCTGTAATTTTAATGACCTCCACTTACAGCGTTTTAGAAACTACTGGAGTCAAAAGGTTTTGAGCCGTCTGACTGAAAAGCTGAAGACTTGTCCACTATGTCTACCATTATATTTCTGCAAGGCTGTCCTAAACCTGCCATAAAAACAGACACATGTTTAAAATAAAAACAAGCAAGCATAATTAATCCTAACAGGTAGCTTTAGGTAATATCTCAGTATCTATGATATGATCCTCATGGAAGGCCTTAAAGAAAAATCAATAAACAAATGTGGAGGATGAAAAGATCAAGAAGGTTATCCTACTCATAAGGGTATTGTATCTGGGTCATAGTCAAAAATCAAGAGAAGCATTCACCAGAATACATACAGAGGATTTACAGGAAGATCTGATTAGACTTTGTCAAACAACAACAACAACAACAACAAACCATCTTTAATGCCTTACAATAATGGAAGACCATCCTATTACAGATAAGTCAAAGATCAACTTCTAGCATAATAATGAGATGAGAAGAAAATGGAGAAAGGTTTGTACTGCTCATGATCCAGTGTACAATCTCATTTTATGACACTGACATGTACGAGACAAGATTCAAGATTTTATTTGACACATATACTGTATAGTGCAGTAACCTGGAAACCTGGCTATTTCTCCTTAGACTGTGCAACTATTCATGAAAAATAAGGAACAGGAACTAATAAGAAATAGAATATAAGTTTGGAATGCACAAAAATATACTGTATATGTACAAAATGTGCAGTTGTGTTTGGCGTTAGAACAATAACAGTAGAAGGATTTGAAAAGATTGACAGAGTTTTTATGAAGTCCTAGGGGATGTGTATGGTGGACATGTTCATGTTGAGTAGTCTAATGGCCTGAGGGAAGAAGCTTCTCCTGTGCCTGTATATGAGCATATATAGCCTTTGTGCATATCAGAAATACATCTAGGATCAGAAATATAACCAATGTATGATTCAGAAAAACTAGTTCATGCTTTTGCTACCCCTGTTTGCTCACCATGCTTTAGTAGGTGCATAGACAAGTTCCAGTTAATAACGCAGCAGCAACATACTGTAGTGCTTACCACATCACCCATATCTTATCTATACTGCATTGGTTCCTATACAATTTCACATTGATAATGATCCACTCATCCACCCATCCACTGCTTTAAACCACTGGTAGCTCAGTGGTTAAGGTGTTGGGCTACTGATCGGAAGGTCATGGGTTTGAACCCCATGTCCACCAAGCTGCCACTGCTGGGCCCCTGAGCAAGGCCCTTAACCCTCAGTTGCTCAGTTGTAAATAACTCTGGATAAGGGTGTCTGCTAAATGCCGTAAATGTAAATGTCTGCTAAATGCCGTAAATGTGGATGCTTAATGTTGTCATAGCTAGTCTTCCCAGAGTCTTCACTCTGTACACAATGTGCATCACGTTGAACAATTACAGGACAGAAGCGTAACATATCTAAGCATCTGTATTAGTTCTCCATCCCTCTAACTGGTGTGTTAGGTTAGGTTGTTAGGTTATGCACCACTTTGGTTTTCCAGAGCTCACCAGGATAATATAATAAAAGGTTGATTTGACCAAAAACATTAGGTTTGGTCAAATCAACCTTTTAAATCAACCTCCCTGGGGCCCTAAGCAAAATTCTCCTAAGGGACCCTCCTACCTGACCCGTGAGCCATGTAAACCATTTGTCACACATTCACACTTGACACCCCACTCCTCCCACTACAAACCTCACTCCTTTTAAAAAAGTTTGCTCCATCTCTCGGTCAAAGAGTAAAACAATACAGACTTGATTGAGGTATAAACAAATCTTTACTGAATGGAATATTTTACATAGAATTTTGAGTTGAATATTAGCAATTGAATTTAAAGTGAATATTAACATTATCTTAAATAAGCAGAAAATAATAAAATATAACAAAATAATATATATAATAATATAGGAGCGCTATCACGCTACTTTTTGTACTGGTCCCCACACAGATATTGCTGCTGGAAAGCACGCGTGTCATTTCGTGCACGATTGCACACGCATATGAACGCATGTTCACGTGCGGCGCGGTTATCGAGTTGCCGTTTATAAACACCGTTGCCCTTGGGCCTTTATTCACGCGAATGTTCACGCAATAAATTGTTGTGTGACAGACAGACAGGCTAAGAGATGCACTGTCAGCACTGCACAGCTAATTTAGCTAGTCAGATAGAGACTAGAGACAGAATCACATCAACTTAACTTTACTGTTATTTGCTCTTGCTGACATCAAACCTGAAGAGAACACAAGTTTACCTGATTGCTGTTCTCACATTTCACTCTCATTTTGTTTCTTTTTTCTCTTTTCATGGCCAGATGTATAGCTCCGCTTCATATTGTCATCTACACAGTAAACATTATCACGTGCTGTAAAATGAGGCAGGGGGAGGCGCGGCCTTGCGTAATTTGCAGGGCCCTACGCAACTTGCGTAGTGAGCGTATAGGGCCGATCGGCTCTGGTTGTTGAACTTTAGAGGGTCAGTTTTAAGCCCCAGATCTGCCACTGTTTGGGCCCTTAACCCTCTCTGCTCCAGTGGTGCTGAATCATAGCTGACCCTGTGTTATAAAGTATTATGAACTAAAGTGTACATTTCTGATGTGTTTTACTCACGAGTCTCTATAATCGAAGGCATGCTTAATATATGAAAGATGTTGTGAGTGTGACGTGTCATGCAGAGCAGGATCCTTGAATGTCTGTGCTTATAACATGCACATTTTATATCTTGACTTTATTTTCAACAGTCATTCAACCCATGCCATTTCTTAAGATGCACTGACCTCTGTCCAGCAGGGCCAGATTGTTTACCGTGAGGTTAAATAAGGTACGCTGCTGCTTCAGAGAATGAGCAATAACTCTGTGAGCACTGAAAACCTGCCTGTTGAGGAGTTTTACACACTGCACTCAGGCTCGTATCTTTGCGCTATTAAACTTGACTGTGTGCCTGGGTTAGTAATTACAGATAATAATCCTTTAAAGGCATCATGTTACCCTTCCGACCAGCAGATCAGCTACAGTACTCAGTATTCACAGACAGATGTGAGCAAACCACCTGTATCAGGTCTTATACAGTACTGAGCAAAAGTCTTAGACACTTAGACAAATTTTGTTATGAATTATTTTATGACATAGCATTTTTAAGTTACTAAATGTAAAAAAAAAGAAAAAAAAAGGAAGGCTGTTATATCAACTATTGTCTGTTTTTAATTTTATTACTTACAACAGCTTTATAGTAGTTTATTTATTTATTTATTTATTTATATGTAAAAAAAATCATTCATTCTTATTATTTCTAAAGCCATCACTTTACAGCATTTATCTGCAAGTGCCTTTTACACAGTATTGTATCTCTACAAACAAAACTATGATCATACACTATGATAAACCCTCCATCTTGGAAGAAGAATATAAAAAAAAATGTCAGAACTAGGCTCCTTAATATTTTGTTTTGCAGACATATGTAATGTTAAAAAATATCAGAAATTTTGGTGACCCAAGAACAATAGCACCATTAATGGCTGTCCAGTGATTACATGTAGTGAAATGTCTCATACGTATGGTCTCTATTGGAGCTGACACATCCGTGTATGAATTCGAACGATCGAGGACAATGTGGTTGGATTTCATTTGAAGAGTTTGCAGAACATCTTTCTGGATATTGATGAATAATTGTGTTTGACAGCATGTCACTGTGGCTCGTCATCACCCAGGAGAAAATGTTTGCAAATACAGTTAAATCTGGACTGATATGTGGACACACTGTGATTGGCAGTACCGAAAGTAAAAATATTAACTGCTTTATCCTGGTCAGGGTCACAATGAAGCCAGTATGTATACTGGGAACAACTGGGTACAAGGCAGGAATACAGTACACCATGGATGGGTTGCCAGTCCATTGCAGTACATATGCACACACATTCACACTTAGTAGCAATCCATCTACAGAGGGAAAACATAATTCCAGGAGAAAAACAAGAAGTTCCTCAGAAACCTCTTTGAGGAACTTGAGAACCTTGTTATAAGATAAGATAAGATAAGATAAGATAAGATAAGATAAGATAAGATAAGATAAGATATACCTTTATTCATCCCACAATGGGGAAATTTCTCTGTTACAGCAGCAAAGAGACAGAAATGCAAATATATAAAAGAATAGAGACATAATATAATATACAGTATGTACAGAGAAGAAAAAAGAGACCACGAGTAAGTAGTTACTCTAACAGACATATTACCTGTAATATTGCACATTTTTCAAAATTTCTGTTATTGCACGTGTTGTTTAAAATACTTTGTTATTGTTATTATTGCAATTACACAGTAATTTAGTGTGTAATTATGGTGACTGGTTCACTGGGAGCAGCTTTGATTGTAAAGTCTAATAGCAGCAGGGAGAAAAGAGCGTCTGTATCGCTCCTTCAGACACTTAGGATGTAACAGTCTGTCAGTATGGTTTTGCTACCATCCTCCTACCATCCTACCATCTCCCACCTCCTGTACAGTGTCCAGAGGAATCCCCAGGACTGAGCTGGCCTTCCTGATCAGCTTGTCCAGTCTCTTCCTCTCTGCAGTAGAGATGCTGCTGCACCAGCATACCACACCACAGAATATGGCTGAGGCCACCACAGAGCCAAAAAAGGTCTTCAGTAGCTCTCCCTGCACTCCAAAAGACCTTAGTCTCCTCAGCAGAAAGACTCTGCTCTGCCCTTTCTTATAGGTTGCCTCAATATTTTCTGTCCAGTCCAGTTTGCTGTTCAGATGAACACCCAGCTATTTGTATGAGTCCACTCTCACAATGACCTTTCCCTGGATGATCAATGGGGGTAATGAAGTTTGTTTGTGCCTACGGAAATCCACCACCAGTTTTTTGGTTTTCCCCACATTTAACTGGAGGCAGCTCCGTTGGCACCAGTCCACAAAGTTCTGGATCAGTCCTCTGTACTCACTGTTATCATCATATGTGATCAGACCGACGATGGCAAAGTCATCAGAGAACTTCTGCAGGTGACAGGTTGCTGAGCTGAACATGAAGTCTGCAGTGTATACAGTGGAGAGGAACGGGGCCAGAACTGTTCCCTGCAGGGCTCCAGTGTTGCAGACAACCATGTCAGACTCACAGTCCTATACTGTGGTCAGTTTGAGAGGAAGTGCAATATCCAGGCAGACAGATGATGGTCCACTCCCATGTACACCATCTTATCCCTCAGGAGCACAGGTTGGATGGTGTTAAAAGCACTAGAGAAGTCAAAAAACATGATTCTCACTGTGCTTCCAGCCTTTTCCAGGTGTGTAATAGCCGATTTAGGAGGAAGATGACAGCGTCTTCCACTCCAATGCCAGGTTGGTATGTATTATATAATTTCACACACACTGAGGCAGTGGTGAAGAAAGCCCTCCAGCAGCCTCTTCTTCCTCAGAGGAAGTGTGCTGACAGCTCAGTACATCACCAGATATGAGCTTCACTGTTTCCAGGATATGTAAACCAGGCATGTGTGTGTGAGAGGAAAGCACAGAGGATCATTAGAGACTCGAACCACCTGAGCCATGGACGTTCTATTACATATATGTGTATATATGTTACAATCTGGGGGCACGGTGGCTTAGTGGTTAGCACGTTCGCCTCACACCTCCAGGGTCGGGGTTCGATTCCCGCCTCCGCCTTGTGTGTGTGGAGTTTGCATGTTCTCCCCGTGCCTCGGGGGTTTCCTCCGGGTACTCCGGTTTCCTCCCCCGGTCCAAAGACATGCATGGTAGGTTGATTGGCATCTCTGGAAAATTGTCCGTAGTGTGTGATTGCGTGAGTGAATGAGTGTGTGTGTGCCCTGTGATGGGTTGGCACTCCGTCCAGGGTGTATCCTGCCTTGATGCCCGATGACACCTGAGATAGGCACAGGCTCCCCGTGACCCGAGGTAGTTCGGATAAGCGGTAGAAGATGAATGAATGAATGAATGTTACAATCTTCTATTTTTACACATTGCACTGTATAATATACAGACTGCACTCTAGTCAGCACTACTGTATTTCGTGTATTTGTCCTGCAGTGTTCTGTATTGTCTTACTGTCCTGTGTCTCACACTGTTTGCACTAGATTGCACTTTTTAGGATAACTTATTTTAAGTCCTTAGCTTTGTGTTGTTTTTGGTAGCACCATGGTCTTGAGAAAGACTCTTTCATTTCACCATGTACTGCCTCAGCTATATACGGTTGAATTAACAATAAAAGCTTCTTGACTTGACTTGACTCTCTGCACATGACAGTAAACTTGAAACATCAAACTTGAGCTCAGGACCAAACCTGAGATCCTGGAGCTGTGATGTGTACATGTTACCTGCTAGCACTGTTCTATCATTTTTATTTATGTACATATGCCTGTTTTAAATTTTTTCATTTTGAACTTTGTTTAATTAAACAAAATGAATTTTATTGTTAAAGGCTTTCAAAGAAAAATAGTACACACACAAACGCGCACACACACACACACACACACACACACACAAAGGCTATGTTCTACTTGGGGTTTTCATGTCTTTTGTTTTTGGCTGATATGGCAGTGAGTCTACAACAGTGAGCAATACTGTTTCAAAGTAAATGGCTGTCAATCCTGCCTCAATTAAACTCCCTTTTGCATGGGCAGAGATTAACTGACTTTATTATGCACTCTGTCTGTGACTCTGGGCTGTTTGAAACATTAAAGATGAGAATGGAGACCAATATGCTTTGCTATTTTGCTACCTCGTATTTATCCTGTCACGCCGGTCTCACAGCAAACCAAGTCAAGTCAAGTCAAGTCAAGAAGCTTTTTTTATCAACCATATATAGCTGTTGCAGTACACAGTGAAATGAGACGTTTCTCCAGGATCGTGGTGTTACATAACACAAAGACAGGGCTAAGGACTTAGCAAGTTAGTCCTAGATACATAAAGTGCATCTGTGCAACCTGGCAAGACAGACAAGACAGTGCAAGACAAAAGACAGTGCAGACAAAAAGTACAAAAAAAACAATACACAAAAGACAATAAACGTAAACAGCGCCGACCGACCAGTGTAAATACTGTATGTAAATACTGAATGTTCAAACAATATTGCGCACAGTAATACTAGAATGAACACAGTTTCTTAGCAGCAGGTCCCTGAGATAATGTATAGAATTGTGCAAAAACAGCGACTGAAATATTGTACAGTATGTGCAAAACGACTGAAATGTGGGTCAGTTTGTGCAAAAGAGCAAAAAAGTATGCAAAACAGCATGTAAACAGTTAGATGGATATAATCAGCATGTAAACAGGTTGATGGATGTACAGTATATTGTAAGTGTGTGTATTTGGTGTTGGTCTGTGCAGTCCATACAGGTGATGTGTGTGTATGTTGTGCTCAGTACAGTTCAGTTCAGTTATTGAGTAGTCTGATGGCATGTGGGAAGAAACTGTTACACAGTCTGGTCGTGAGGGCCCGAATGCTTCTGTACCTTTTTCCAGACGGCAGGAGGGTGAAGAGTGTGTGGGGGTGTGTGGGGTCATCCACAATGCTGTTCAGTGACAGCTCAGCAGCTCAGTGACAGACCTCGTTACATCCTGATTTGCTGATCTGCTTTGTAACAAACATGAATTATCCTGCTTTCCGACAAAACAATGTGATTTCCTAATTGTAAAAATGGTGCCAACACTGCTGCCATGCTCATACTGCCATCTGTTATCAGTAATATCGCACATAAATCAGATTTTGTTCATATACGTGCGTTATATCCTACAAGGCTTTTCATATCTTGCACACATTGAAAATGACATTAGTTTCAGTTCAAATTAAGTCTATATTGTAGATCTCACATCGTTAAATATCATATTCTTACAGATACAAAATATGTAGAACCGTCAACAAGCCTAGTCTTTCTAGCTGCTTGAATCTGTAAGCCATAAAATATACCCTTAAAATACCCTTAAAATATATTTCAAACAGGAAGGATTTTATTGAAGACCTTGATGTGACCTTGTCCTTGGATCAATTTCAAAATCGAATTAGTCCATCTCCTGGATACAATAATAATCCATATGCTGTAAATCCTTCAAACCTTCATCCACTCCATCTCGAGATCACAATAACGAGACCATCATACAGATGGACTGGTGACAAAAATACGTAGATATCCGTTAAACGGGCTTGACTTCATGTTCAGGAAGTCAAGCCCGTTTAACGGATATCTACGTATTTTTGTCACCAGTCCATCTGTATGATGGTCTCGTTATTGTGATCTCGAGATGGAGTGGATGAAGGAAGCAATAAGGAAGCAATAAGGAAGCTATTAAAGAACAACTTTAAAACAAGCAATAAGGAAGCTATTAAAGAACAACTATTTCAGACATTTGACCCTGCTGTGATCTTTACTCTGTTTGGATTAATTATCTTGAGAGTCTCATAGTGATTACACAGTCTGTTGAATCCCTGACCAGTCATTTAAAATAAAATACATGCCCCATTAAGAAATAGAGATGATATAAGCAGGCTCAGAGAGGTTATTAGGTCTATCATATCAGCTGGAAGGTTTTAACTTGATTTTACTACAAAGTGGAAATGATTTCCATTTACCGTCTTAACCATTTAATACAGTCAACTACAAGCAATTATTTAGCATTAGTTTAAAAAATATCTATTTTACTTCTAATATATTTAGGCATACACATAATACATCTCGGGGGACACGGTGGCTTAGTGGTTAGCACGTTCGCCTCACACCTCCAGGGTTGGGGGTTCGATTCCCACCTCCTCCCAGTGTGTGTGGAGTTTGCATGTTCTCCCCGTGCCTCGGGGGTTTCCTCCGGGTACTCCGGTTTCCTCCCCCGGTCCAAAGACATGTATGGTAGGTTGATTGGCATCTCTGGAAAAATTGTCCGTAGTGTGTGATTGCGTGAGTGAATGAGAGTGTGTGTGTGTGTGCCCTGCAATGGGTTGGCACTCCGTCCAGGGTGTATCCTGCCTTGATGCCCGATGACGCCTGAGATAGGCACAGGCTCCCCGTGACCCGAGGTAGTTTGTATAAGCGGTAGAAAATGAATGAATGAATGAATAATACATCTCATAACCTTGTGCTCCATTATACCTGCTTTAATGCACATTATTATATTATGACATTGTTAGATATTATGTACAGCAGCTACGCTAATTACTGTCCACTTCCTTCTCTTTTTCTACCCATACCGATGCATCCAGAGATTGTACCATCTCCAGTTGTGTTTGGACCTTCATTGAGATGAGGCATCAATCCTGTGAGGATCCTGAGGCATCTAGAGGTGTACTAGCTCCAGTTTGACTCCGCTTCATGAAGTGTTCGGACATTCTAAGAGGAGATGACAACCACATGTGGACTTTAAGGACAACAACCTCCTCATCAATACACATTTGTCAGACTGTATATTTATAATCTCACCCTCCAGTGTCACCCAAATGAGGATGAGGTTCACTTTTGAGTCTGGTTCCTCTCAAGGTTTCTTCCTTTTCCATCTAAGGGACCACAGTCACCTCAGTCGCCTCAGACTTGTTCATCAGGGATAAATACAAACACATTTAAATATAAGTCTAATATTAATCTTGAAATTTGCATAATATTAATCTTTGTATAATAAAAATTTTGCACTATATTTCTTATGTTCTGTAAAGCTGCTTTGAGACAACGTCCATTGTTAAATGTGCTATACAAATAAAACTGAATTGAATTAAATTGAATAAATAATATCTTCTCGGATACAGCTTGGTAATGTGATAGTATTTGCTCTTGTATCGTTACTTAACATCTAAAGATAGGTTCATGTCTGTTCATCAGAGTAAATCATTTTTTATCATGGCTCAAAGGCCTGGTTAAAAAAAAACACTAATAATAACAAAGAAAAACAATAGCATAATAGCATAATAGCATAGATGTCAGAGCTCTGCAAAATACCAAAGTGTATGCTGCAAAATATTCATATCACTGATATGAAATTGGACAAAATATTCTTCCCACACCCTGTTATTCTCTGGAGAGCCACGGTCTCATCAGTCTCATAACAATAGTGCAGCATGTTGGAGTGAGCCTCTGTACACTGGCCCCTGCCACCTCCCTCATTAAAACATAGGAAATGGAGGCTCTTGTCAAACAGTGCAGCGAGGAAACCGCCTCGCTCTATAATTCGATCTGTGGAGAGCAGTCTAAAGGACACATATGTCGAAGGCCTTTCACACTCTCTCTTTCTAGAGACACTCTAATAGAGGTCACCTAGAGCCATACAAGAGCTGCACTACAGGATATTTCCGGCTGTTTTTAAATAAAAGAGGAATAAAATAAAAGCGTCTGTATTATTATTTCTATTCGTCTTCTTATTCTTTTCCAATCTCCTTCCAGAGAATATTCATATTTGTAATCTAAAGTTGGTGGTCGAACACAGACAATACTCAATCCCAGCTCCACCAAGCTGCCATTGTTGGGCCCCTAAGCAAGGCCCTTAAACCCTCAATTGCTCAGCTGTATAAAAAAAAAAAAAAGAGAGACAGAGAGAGAGATAATGTAAGTCGCTCTGGATAACGGCGTCTGCCAAATGCTGTAAATGTAAATAGCTGGGAATTAAAAATCAAATCAACAACAACAACAAAAACACAAGGAACTAGTGAAGACAAAACCAAGAACGCTAAAAGAATTTGATTTATAATTGCAGTACTGAAACATACAGAAAAAGAGAAAAGTCTTTTTATACATAGGACATAGGTTAATGGGACAAATCTGGGAAGAAGTCCTGTGTGATATGTTTTTTTAATTGTCAGAACCAACATTACAGACAATTGTTAGACTTGCAAATCTGCAAATGAACCACCTGTCAGAAAGATGAATCATCTTTACAGGCAATTGACTGGGATGACAATTATATGCTGGTGAACTGACACCAGCTTTAGTTCATGTCACTGATGTGACTGCAAAGAGTGGTATGAGGAAATACTAAACACATCTGTCCTGTGTTTATACCTGCATATGCCTCATAGGCTCTGTGATGGACATTTTTTCAGGCAGGGATGCAGCAGTACTGATGCCAGATTGTCACTGTGAAGAAAAACCTCACATGTCTGAGCAGCCCTGAGTCCATATTTTGTCCAGATTTAAACATCAATTATATGAAACCCCACCTGTGACTCATAGCTTCAAAAACAAGCTGTCAAAAACACTAGCAACCGGAGACCAACATCAACAGATTTCGAGTAGGACCATATTTAAAAGGTCGGTCTATCATCAGTTTATTATCAGTGCTTGCTAACATCCTACGTCCTCTGTTTAAACCTGCGATAAAACTTGTATGCACACAGTGCACTGGTCCTGACAGATGGAACAGGAGCATTGCTTATTTTGTTAGATTAAAAAAATCAGATTCAAGGATTACCGTCAATGTCATGAAACGTCTAAAAGAAAGTCACATCACCCAAATTGCAGATATAAGAAAGAAGATTTGATTAATATGATTGTAACACTAGTAGATATAGTAGAATAGTAGAAACTTACGCAGCCCTACACAGGAGAGTTTAACAGACCTTTGATATTCTTTTATGATAAAACTATGATGGTGCTTCATTTACAACTCATTAGCTAAGTTTTGTTCTATTGCCTATTATAAATTAGCATCTTATTATTAGCATCTTTCATTCATTTCATTTCATCTTCTACCGCTTATCCGAACTACCTCGGGCCACGGGGAGCCATCTCAGGCGTCATTGGGCATCAAGGCAGGATACACCCTGGACGGAGTGCCAACCCATCGCAGGGCACACACACACACACTCTCATTCACTCACACAGTCACACACTACGGACAATTTTCCAGAGATGCCAATCAACCTACCATGCATGTCTTTGGACCAGGGGAGGAAACCGGAGTACCCGGAGGAAACCCCTGAGGCACGGGGAGAACATGCAAACTCCACACACACAAGGCGGAGGCGGGAATCGAACCCCCAACCCTGGAGGTGTGAGGCGAACGTGCTAACCACTAAACCACCGTGCCCCCCTTATTAGCATCTTATTATATGTAAATTGATTTATTTTTGCAGTAAGAGCTTCTAGATCCAATGAAACCTCCCTGGCTAATACAGAGCATCTCTGGTTATTACTTCCTTTTAGTTCATGCTAATATCAGATGTATAAAAAAAAACGTATATGTGAGCAGTATTTAATAACGCATTAGAAGGAGTTATAGTTTGATCATGTACGTTTCAGTATAAGAGCTATAGTATACGTTATAACTCTTCACTGTGTGTTTATGTGTGTACTTTTACTATTTTAATACTATAGGCAGGGTAGATAATAATATACAATTGAAGTACATCAGTGTCAGGCTGATCAGTAAGATTCCTGAATTGTATTGTTCAAGGGTTATGATAAAACTACACAAACACAGTCTTGGGAAGACTTTATATCTGTCTGCTTTAGCGTAAGATCTTTACTATAGAATACAACAGTTAAATATGTTGTTGAGATCAACAGAAGCACTCAGACATTACACACATACATGGATCTAACATGAAAGTGTGTTTCCAGTGGCCTGATATTTTACTGATTTGTCATTGACGTCAACGAAGCAAAACTGAATCAGTGGCCCTCCAGCTTGTGGATTAGAATACTTATGGATAATTATCTCGCTGAGGTCAGATATGATTGTGAAATGACCCAAATTATGAAGGTTATTGAGCAATGGCTACTTAGCTCTTTGATGCTAATGCATTTATGTCATGGTATTATATAAAAGCCTTGGTTTGAAACATGTGGTTGATGAGAAAATCCAAAAACGTGACTAACTGATAAGATCCATGACAACCTTAATCATCACCATTCGCAGTTGAAACAATCATTTTTGCAGTGTGGAAACTAGCTGCACTTATAGATTGGCACTGCTAATGAATCGCTAACTACACCATCTCATTTGTAGTCATTTTATTGTTAAATAATGTAATAATATTTGACTATATATTTTCCTGGTGTCAATGTTTTACCTTTTAATTGTGATTTATTGCGAACCTCCTTACTAGGCTCATAGTGCAAGTCTGAGAGCAATTGGTGAACTCTTTCTGCAGAAATGACTGCTTACGCTTACATAAAAATAGAAATAAATTGCAAAAACAATGCATAGTAATGATCTGAGAAAGAGTTGCATGGTGTATGCACATATGGCGAATATTACTGAATAATATTCTAAAAAATTATCTCCATTGCTTGATTATAAAAATACAAGATCCTGACAGCATTATACCCTTCTCCTTTAAGCTATGTGCTCTCAGGACCTAGAAACCACATGAATATGAGATTAAAATAAAATTAGATAGGAGCAGTTGCCTAAAAAAATAATCAGTAGCGTAAAACTGAGTTATATTACTTCTGTTATTATATTAATAACATAATATCATGACTATGAGCCTGAGTTCATGGTTTATATGGAAGTATTGGTAGTAAATGTAAATGTAATGCAATTTATAATGTAATATAATCCTGAGCAATCAGGATGTTATGGATTAAACCTGGTCTATCAATTAATCTATAGATCTGCAGTGATATTTTCAAAATGGATGTGTCAGGAATGTTAGTAGTGGAAAGGACACAATCTCGATACAGAACGAGTTAAAATAATGACAGGCTTAAAGAAATAAAATGTTTCATTATACAGTATTTTACATATCGTGTGCATTATTGATGCTCAGGTTTCTTTCTGAATGGTATGTTTAAAGGAAAGGATGAAGTCGTGTGACTCCAGTGCCGCCGGACAAGGATGATGAAAATAAAATAGAACATGGAAGTAAGAAAGCTAGTAAAAATTGTGTGCGCTATTTATTTATATAAAGATACAAAGCTCTGTTGATCTTACGTGGACCTTTTAGGAAAGCTTTGTCCCAGTGTTTCAAATGGATAAACTAAGTTACAATGTGTATGTATTTCTTCAAGTTCTTGCTGCACTGTTGCTCATCCTGACCCTCTTTCTACGTCTGCAGTGAATAAAAATCATCAAAGGATCTAATAACAATAGGGAAAGTGGCTAGGGGCCAGTTATCAGTAATGTTGGTCAGCTTCTAAATTTAATTAATGTCATTATGCAAAATATTCACATTCACGTACTCATACCCAATCCTCCTAGGGGTCCGGTTCATTTTCTCATCTTGCCTGGTCAGGCTTTGTTTAACTGACGTGAGATCTAAAATAATTGAAACAACAAACATATACAAACCAATATTCCTCATTTACATTAATGTTCATTTGAATGCAGATTAATATTTTATGTGTGTCAAATGACCTTTGAACTAGAAGAGTAATGATAGACCTGTGCAAATGTGAACCATTATAAGGCATGGAAATCAGAAAGAAAAGCATTTCTGCTAAAAAATATTGTTTTTTAATGTTGTTTCGCTTTCAATTTTAGCATCAACGCACTGGAGTTTGCACTCGATATAAGATGGAGCATTATATTCTCTAGGCTGCAATACAAATAATAATAATTCATTTATTCATTCATTCATCTTCTACCGCTTATCCGAACTACCTCGGGTCACGGGGAGCCTGTGCCTATCTCAGGCGTCATTGGGCATCAAGGCAGGATACACCCTGGACAGAGTGCCAACCCATCGCAGGGCACACACACACACTCTCATTCACTCACGCAATCACACACTACGGACAATTTTCCAGAGATGCCAATCAACCTACCATGCATGTCTTTGGATCAGGGGAGGAAACCGGAGTACACGGAGGAAACCCCCGAGGCACGTGGAGAACATGTAAACTCCACACACACAAGGGAATCGAACCCCCAACCCTGGAGGTGTGAGGCCACCGTGCCCCATCAAATATTAATGAATGAGTAAATAAATAAACAAACAAACAAAAAAAAGGATTTTAAAAATGGTATGTGTATCGACATTTCACGCTAATGGACCGGAAAGACAAGACCAAATCTTTTGTTAGCGCTACACAAGACATTCAATTGTTTAAACAATTGATATCTCTAAATGTCTACTCTTGGTGTGAGCCCTGGGTTTCACCTGTGAAGACTATTTTTGTTTAAAAAGAATAAACCAACATAAAGATCACAAGCAGGTCATGTTGAAGCTGAGAAAAGAGCCATTGATCAAGCATAGGGCATACACTGATCAGCCGTAAGATTAAATCCAATGACAGGTGAAGTGAATAACATTGATTATCTCCTGGCATCTGTCAGTGGGTGCGATATATTAGACAGCAAGTGAGCAGTCAGTTCTAAGGAAGACTGTGTAAGGATCTGAGTGGATTTCACAATAGTGATGGTTAGACGACCTGACATCGTCAGCATCTCCAGAACAGCAGGGCTTGTGGTGTGTTCTCAGTATGCAGGCACTTGTTAGTATCTACCAAAAGTGCTCCAAGGAAGAACAATCAGTGAACCGGTGACAAGGTCATGGACACTCAATGCTCCATGATGTCCATGGGGAGTGAAAGCTAGACTGCCTAATGCGATTTTTACAGAAGACGTAGCACAAATTGCTAAAAATGTGAACGCTGGCTCTGGTAGAAAGGAGTCAGATCACATAGAGCATCTGAGCTTTCTGCGTATGGAGCTGCGTAACTGCAGAGGATTCAGAGTGACCCTGCTGTCCCATGTACACCACTGAAAGCACATACAAAGAGCATTGTGCCTGCAACATGGACAGTGGAGGAAGGAGGCCTGGTCTGATGAATCACGTTTTCTTTTTTATCATGTGGACGTCCAGGTGCGTGTGCGTCACTTACCTGATGAAGAGATGACGCCAGGATTCACTATGGGGAAAAAAAACAGAAGCTGGCAGAAGCGGCGTGGGGCTTTTCACAGGGAGAAGGCAATCATGAATAGCTACAAATACCAGTCAATTTTAGTGCAAAATCTTCTGCTAGTAAAGTGTAGTAAAATGAAAAGGAATTTAACCTTTCAGCATGACAGTGACCCAAAGCTTACATCCAAATCAATAAAGGAACAGTTTAATCAAAAGATGCTTGACATTTTTGAATGACTCAGCTAAGGAGGAGGAATCAGGTGTATCTCCTGCTTGATTGAAATGAAAACCTGCCCCTACTCTGGCCTGTTGTGGACAAGACGGGACACTCTGAACTAGAATATTTTGGGTAAAATATTTCAAAGACATAATGTTCCACACTGATGAGTGGTGTAGAAAAATCAACAAGGTTTAATGACAGGTTTATTAGGTTTGAATACATTTTATTAGTTCAGGGGTGTGCACATCTATTTAACCAGCTTATTCAAAAAGAAAAACATTTTTCCCTAAAAGTTATTTCACTGATTCATCTTGGTTTGGTTTTCTTTATTTATTACAACAGGACATATAAATTGCAATTCTGATATATCGTTTCTTATTCATCTTTTGATCTCAAACCCAAATGCCTTCCAATGGGGACCGTATACTGTATAGAACGGGGCATAGAAGCCTTTATTATCGCCACATATACATTACAGCACAGTGGAATTCTTTTCTTCACATACCCCAACTGAGGAGGGTGGGGTCAGAGTGCAGGGGCAGCTTTGATGCAGCGCCCCTGGTGCAGTGCCCCTGCTCAAGGGCCCAGCAGTGGCAGCTTGGCTTTGCTGGGTCCTGAACCCCGATCCGCCGATCAAGAACCCAGAACCTTAACTAGTTGAGTCACCACTGGTCATCTTTTATTGTTTTAATTATTAAAATAATGCTCTGTAACTATAATATAATCAATGTTCTATTTTATAAGAACTAAACTATTCTATTCTTTTTTAGAAGCTTTTTGTATTTCCAGCTAAGGAATTCCAAATACATAAAAACCAGGGGAAGGCAAACTTTTTTGGCTCAAGGACCAAACTGGGTTTTAAAATTTGACAGACAGTCCCGGTCAGTAGCAGATGGGAAGATGAACTAATGTAGATATATAATATATATTTTTATTATACAGTTTAATATTATAATATTGTATAATTATTATATACATTATAATAATACATTATTTTAAATATGTAAAAAATGAATCATATTTAGCCATACATTCCTTATTAAAAACTCAACACTCATCGTCGACTTGACTTTACTTGTCTTTGGTCTATTCATTGGTAAAATAAGTTTCAATGCAATAGCAAACATAAAGAACAGGTCAGTAGTGTTTGGAGTGCGCCATCTGTATTGCAGGAAAAAGGAGAAATGAATGCAGTATTTAGGACAAGTTTGTAAATATTCGACATACCACCACTGTGTTAAACCATTTCAGTGAAGAGATTTTATATGTAATGTTTTCACATGGATCAAGACTGTCATCTAGTGGTCCAACAATTCAGACACTTCACACACACACACACAAAAAAAGAAAAAAGTAATATCTTAGTCATTCATGCCTCTGATAAATTCAGATTCAATTCAGAATACTATCATTGTTTTGCACGTGTTCTTGAAATAGCTTGTTTTAGTTTGACAGAAGCCTGACGTCATGTGGCATGTCCACTGGAATCGATCAAGCTAAGCTGTACCTCAACAATGATCTGAAAATTTATACTGTATTTTTATAAGCCAATATACAATCACTGTCTGCTTTATTATTTCTTTATTACCTCCCCATTTGCCCTCAGAACAGCCCGTGATCTTTGGGATACGGATACAACCAGGTGTTGGAAACCTTCCATTTAGACCGTGTTGACTTGAGCTTATCATATAATTGCTGCAAATTTCTCAGCTATTAAATTCAGATCTGGGGAGAGCATTGAAGCAGTCTAAACTTTTTGTGATACGGAACGTTATCATGATGGAAGAAGCCATTAAATGATGCGTATGCACACGGTCAGCTACAATATTCCGATTGGCTGTGACTTTCAAAATGATAGACTGGTATCAAGCATCCCAGCGTTTGGTCTGCTGCCGTCATTGGTACTCTTCCTCACTAGTGTATAAAGCAAACTAATGTTTGCCTGGAATACATTTCTCATGCCATTACATCAGCAGCTGAAATGTTGACAATAAGCAGTTTGGTTCCACAGATTCAGGCTGCCGATGCCAAATTCTGATCCTACCATCTGCAGGGTCCTGTTCTTGGCTGAAAGAAGAGGAACCAGATGAGATCACAACCATTCTGGAGTCCATAGTTTGTTGTACTGCAGTCTATTAAAACCCATTAGAGCACATTTAGGATGCTGAACAGAAACAGATGACTCTGGAGTGACCTTGTTGGTGAACCAGATTCGTTTCTACCCAAAATTTAATTAACCTTAATTCTACTGAATTCACAGAATTGCATGAAGGGGAACCCGCTGAATATTGTTATGCCCAGTATTCACCCTATCATAATATTTGGATATGGTAGCATTTTGAACATCAGATCAACCGTTTATCTGTCTTGGAAGAAAAAACAGTGGGTGATGGATGTTATCCCTATGGCCTACGGCCAGGCTGGACACCTGGTCTCTACTGCGAGATGCAACTCTATGAGCAACTCTATCTCCTCATGCAGACATGGAGCTCCAGGAGGTTTAACATTGCCCCCCCACACACCCATAGTGCCAATAGTAGGATCACTGTGGTTATCACTAACCCAAACAGAAAAAAAAAACATTTTTTATTGCCAAGACATTTTGGAGGTTCAGGGAACAAATAGGCTTTATGCAAGCAATATTTTCAGCAAAGACGTCTTCAGGCCTAATATTGAGATGAACCTGAATTTTGATTAAAAACGAAAGCTTCAAATTTGTGAGCACAAGGGTTTGCATTTCTTCATTAACAAGAATTTACCATCATCAACCCGTTTTATTATGTTCATGCATAATGCTTTAAGAATGTACAGCATATTTCTGTGTAATGAACAAATCAAGTTCAACATTCAATAACATTATTGATGACAAATTATATATTGGGGGGCACGGTGGCTTAGTGGTTAGCACATTCACCTCACACCTCCAGGGTTGGGGGTTCGATTCCCACCTCCGCCTTGTGTGTGTGGAGTTTGCATGTTCTCCCGGTGCCTCGGGGGTTTCCTCCGGGTACTCCGGTTTCCTCCCCCAGTCCAAAGACATGCATGGTAGGTTGATTGGCATCTCTGGAAAAAATTGTCCGTAGCGTGTGATTGTGTGAGTGAATGAGAGAGTGTGTGTGCCCTGTGATGGGTTGGTACTCCGTCCAGGGTGTATACTGCCTTGATGCCCGATGACGCCTGAGATAGGCACAGGCTCCGAGGTAGTTCGGATAAGCGGTAGAAAATGAGTGAGTGAGAGAGAGAATTATATATTGCTCAGTTCCTGTTTGAAAGTTCATGAAAATATCTATATTTTAGGTTATTAATGACAGAATCCACATTAGAACTTGATCTGAAAACTCGATCCTTGAAACATCCAGCCACGGGGCATGAAATAAAAGCAGGAGTTAAAACTCAGCAGGGAAGAAATGTTTAAAATAATTTATTTCCAGAAACATCTACATTGAATATTGATGAACATATTCACTGTATAAAATATGTACATAAAGCTTTGTCTGAAAAATAATTGCATTGGCAGACCCAGAAGATTGTGTGCTGGGTTAAGAAATAGTCCATTCAGATTACTGGGGTGTGTGTGTGTTTAAAAAGAGGCAGATTGCTTTGGGTCAGCATGATTTGATTTTAAGACAGACAACAGTTGGACTGCTTGGACTCCCTCCCCTGTTGGGTAAAAAATAAAAGTCACAGTCAGTGTTACAGTGCTTACAAGTCATCCATTCAACATGTATACTTTTGATATGTAGATATGTTCATTTGATATGTCCTGAATATTCTCTGAACCAGCTTGACTTTATTCAAGATGTCTAGTCAAGAGGAGTAAAGATGCAAGATGTAGTTGGAAAAATAAACTCGTTATAATTAGTGACATTAGACAAGACCACATGCTGCAAACCATCAGCCCAGATTATCATGCACCCAATAGCTAAAATAAGGACATGTACCTAATTTGAGGTCCTGCTAGCATAGCATGCTACTGACTGCTAAGGGTTCTTGATACCTGTTGTCTCTGCTGTTGTCGTTGGTACTCTTCCTCACTAGCAGCGAGGGCCTGAGCCAGGGCCAGATCCTCCTGCTCCTGAGGACTGATCACACACACACACACACAATCATCTATTATAACAGGTAGACCTTCACATAAGGCATTGTAAGATTAAGGCATGTCAGCTTAGCTACCTGAGAGTTGCTGGTGTTTGTCGGGATGTTTCTGCCAGGGACATCTCTAATGCACGCTGGAGAGCCTGCTCCTCTGTCTACATCCCAGGAAAGACAAATGTGCTTCATTATTTATGGTCATTTCTAATTCACCAGCATTTCAGCCAGAGTGAACATTAATTATTTAAAGTTAGAATGAATGAATATACTACCAGTCCAGCCTGATAGGAAGCTGATGAAGGTATTACATTGTGCACCACAGGGGGAACCACAGGAGGGGCTGAAGTCCTTTGTGCACTGTAGAGAGAACAATATTATTCCAACCTAAAGGCCTGTATTACAATTAAATGGTTTAGCAAGGGATTTAAGCAACATGACTGACAAATCTCACAATTATTCACTTTTACTCACCTACTATTCTGAGCACGTGGCGGTCGGCCCGCCGCACTAGAGCTCCCTTTAACAGAGGATCCTGCAGCATTACTGCTGGAAGCACCCTGAGCTCTCATTAAAGCAGCATGTCTGTAAATAAATAAAACAGATGGATGAATGTATACATACAGTACATAAGACGAATCTACGTGGACACCTGACCGATGAAGTGATTCTTCCCCAAACATTTATCACAAATGTCTTTGTATGGTGTAGCATTGCAATTTCCCATCACTGCAACCAAGAAACCTAAACCTGTTACAGCATGACAGTGAACCTGTGCACAATGCAAGCTCCACAAATACGTGGGTTTCCAAGGTTGAGAATGTTGAGAAATGGGTAAGAATGGGTCAGAGATAAGGGATATATTTACCCTGATTTGGAGACTGGCTTGCCATCAGTCTTACAATCATGGTCCAGTGGATGTCGGTGCTTAAGACAGTAGTTCAAGTGGCACTGGTCACATGTTACACGAATCATCTCTTTCTGCTTGCAGCCTCCCTTCGAGCACTTGTTTGTAAAAATCTGGACCAAAACAGGAAACAAGGCTTAGAAAGAAGATGTTCAAGTCTGACAGATGAGCATGTTAATGGTTAAATGTTAATACCTTTCTTTTCCTCTGTGCAGGATCTGACTTGCAGTCACGGTCTATGTGCTCTCCGACTTTAATGTCTGGCATTTCCCCTCTTTTAATGGAAATGGGGATATTGCACAGTGGACACACTGGGACCTGGACATCCTGAACGAGGAAACAAACAAACATTGATTAGAAGGCTCTTGTTAAATTGCTACACGTGCAATGGACCGGTTTTATCATACTTATAATCAACGATGGACAACTAGATGAATAATTAACATACTTATGTAACTAGTCTTTTTTCCATGGATGCAGGGGCAGCAATCATAGTACCCCTGCTCAATTAGCAGTTAATTATTCAGCTCTCCAGCTGGTGGCTAATCAGAGCTAATTAGCTGTGAAATATTTCTTTAAATAAGCAGCTCTTCTCTTTTTAAGGCTTGGTTATACAACAGATTCTAATTAAAGTAAAAGACTTGGTCACACACCGTCAACCCGAGGAAGTCCACGCTTGAAGTACAGCGCAACTTTCGGTCTTTTTTTTTTTTTTCCTGACTTGACAGCACAACAACTCGTTTCTATTAATCGTGTGCTTCTGGAGGTTTCTTGTCCTTATTTTTTATTACAGATGCTGCTCTCCATGCTATTGTGACCTCAACCATCTTATCTGTCCACAGAGATCTGCAGGCCTCAGGAACTAGCAGCCAGCTGTGCACAAAGCTCACTTCATCCCAGCTTATTCTGGTAGTCTTTCAAGTCACTTCTTGGAACTCACAGAGATTTGGTTCAACAATGAGTCTGTCCATACTGCACTCTCTACCACCGTCTTTTTTTTTCTTTCTCTCTCTTCCTGTTCTGTCTTCTGGATGGGGTAGAAGGGGATGATGTTCTAGAGCGTTATAGGAGAGTTATTCTCTTTTCTGGTGACTTGCACCCCTCTGACATAGCTTTCTTAGACTTTAATCACCAAACTCGTACCCGATCATTCACCAACTCCCTTCAACCTGAACCACTTGCAGTCACCAATAAACCCACACCAAGCAGCTTCAGGACTGTATTCACTGACACCTCCACTGTGTCAAATATCTCAGTAACTCCTCTTCTTATATCACACACTATTGTGTGTCATTTCTTTTTCTGTTGTTTCCCACGGTTTGGCATGTGGGAAGGCTCTGGGTTGTTTTCTCGAAAGGTCGGGGTCTCGGCGCAGTCAAGCAGCCGCTGGACTTTAAAATTAGGCCTTAAAGGGTTTACTTAAATCCCTAACCCCAACATCCTCAATCTGGGATATGCAAAGAAAAGAATTTCACTGTACTATAATGAAATCCCTACACAACGGTCCATACAGACTGTATACTGGTCCTGTCCTGTGGCACACTGTCTGCCTGTACTGTCCTTTGTCTTGTACTGTCTGCACTACATTGTGCACTATGCCCTTGTTTTTAATGGCGCACCACGGTCGTGGAGGAACGTTGTTTCATTGCACTATGTATTGCATCAGCTACATAAGGTTGCAATGACAATTTACACCCATTGACTTGACTGAAATATGTAAATCTCCACCTCTGTAGAAATGTTAAAACCAAATCTCTCTCTCTCTCTCACACACACACACATCATCCATACCGCAAATCTTTTCACACCTGGCTGCTGCTTCTACCTTCTGCACAGTCCTCCTAATGTCTGAATTTAGACTGGCCTGACCGTCTCCACAGTGCTTCACGATGCCAAACAGAAAATGGAGGAATATGTACCCACAGAACTTGCAATTACTGCACAATGTTTGCATCATTCAGCTCTTCCTTGCTTCCACCAAGGCTGCCTTCTTTAACTCTAAAATTAACACCTACATCTCTGACCCAAGTAAATTATTCTCTCTCTCTTCTCAGCTGATGTGACTTTGATTTAATAACATACACGCTTCTCTGGAGAGCTAAATGTCCTCATGTGTGCCACCCAGTCAGGTTATAAGGCCATGCGTGCCACATAAAGGTCCCGGCTGGCAGTCACTGACCAGAAAAAGTCAAACCCTGAGAAAACTCCAGGTCATCTGTCCTCATCCTCCTGTCCAATCTGCTGCCTCTGACTCATCATACCTACAGGATCAATCACACAATGTAGCAGTTAACGTTCATAAACTCACAGCCATACAGCTGAAGTCCCTCAGGGGTCAGTTTCTGGACCGCTCTTGTTCTGTATGTATAATAAACCACGGGGCCGAGTGATAAGTTCTCACGGGTTACTGTTATTTTCAGACTTGACTACTTGCTTGCTGATTACTATTTCATATGTGATCCCATACATCCTCTACTGAGGATTCAGGATGCTGCCTGATCCCTTATTTCTCACACATGACATTTCACTGAGTTTACTCCATTGGCTCTATGTTGCAGCAAGAATCAAATTAAAATCGTGTCTCTTATTTCCAGAATTCAAAATGATCTGCAGCCAGGTTCAAAGCTACACACAGCTCAGGTCTTTAGCCTTAGAGCTCCAGGTGAGTCTTTTATAAAGGTCTAAAAATATTGGCAGTTCCTTCAAAAGGCTTCAGGTATCATGTATTTCCAAAAAGCTCTAGACCCTCCTTGTAATTATAATTTTGTAATATCACTTATACAATTAGTCTAGAAGTGAACCCTTTTTGTTCCCTTTTCTTTTAGAGCTGTGTGATTAATCGTTATCAATTCATTCGAATTTGTGGTTTATGTCGATGGTGAAAAATGAAAATTAAGTTTCCCACAAAACACCAACCCCAAACCAAACAAAGCAGGTAAACATGGGGGACACATTTTCCCACTGTACCCCATATGATAAGCAGGGGCCTCGATGGAAAGATATGCTGTGGCGCGTTACATCACTAAAGACATTCTGCCCATAAACACAGTTGAAAACCCTGGATTTATTCGTATGCTCTAAATGATCGACCACCGATATGAGCTTCTAAGCCGAAAGTATTTTTCAGAAGTTGCTCCAAAAAAAAAAAGTTATCCTATAGTCTTTTGGTGTGTTATTCGTTTTTTTTTTGTTTTGTTTTTTTAAATAATTGTTTTAAAATCGAATTTTGTCTCGAAGATTCAATTTATAGGACATATCTATTATAGGACATCTAATTTCTGTATAGGGTTTAGAATAGAAGCCCTTATTTTGTCACATCTACATTACAGCACAGTGAAAACTCTTTCACATATCCCAACTTTGGAGGTTGGGGTCAGAGCACAAAGGTCAGACATGATACAGCACCACTGGAGCAGAGAGGGTTAAGGGCCTTGATCAAGGGCCCAACAGTGGCAACTTGGCGGTGCTGAGGCTTGAACCCTGAGCCTTGATTCAAAAACCCAGAGCCTTAAGCACTTATCACTGCCCTGTTTGCAGAGAATGTGAGGTGAAGAACTGCATCTTCTTTCTTGTACAAATCACCTGGAATTCTTGCAGACCAAATGAATATAAAAAGGTTAAAGCAGTGGCTTCAGCAGAAGTGCTTTAAGTAGCTGATGAAACTTAATGAGAACTGACTTCTGGTTCTGGATGTCAGTCACTGTGTACATGCTTTACTTTACTGGCCAAAGTAAAGTTAAAGTGAGGTGTGACATGATAACAGTATGTACTAATCTTCTAATGCAGCCTTAAGCTCAAAAGGGAAATGTTATGCAGGTTCATGCTTGTGTCTGATCGTTTGTTTTCTTCAGTAATCGGTCATTAGAGTTAAAATCATCAGCTCTTACCTTTTTGTATGAGGAAGTACACTTGTGACTTGCATAAGTGATGTGGTCTTTACAGAAAATCTCTTCACAGGCGTCACATCTCATCGGCAGGAAATCTGTGAAATAAAATCGAACAGCGTGGTTATTTTCCGCCAGTGGAGAAGTGAGCTATCGACTATGTAGAAAAGAAGCACGTAGATCGTCCAGCAAAATGCTTTCACTCACCCAAGCGCTTGCAGGATTTATCTGAACAGTGTTCTCCCAGGTCTGGAAACTCCATGGCACTGTGGTGAAAAGGATCCTCGTTCCAACTGCATTCACACATCAACACAATATTAAGCTCATTTACTTTTAAGGCAAACTGCAGGCTTACTAACAAGCTTTTTTCTGGAAGCTTTTATCTGGAAGACACTGTGCATGTGTCCATTTTAAATTAAAACCCACAATGTGATTTGGTTTTATTATTTTCAATACGAAGAAGTAAACGGAGACGTTCACAGAATTTAAAAAGAAAAACGTCTTGCCGATTTGAACTCCACTTAAAATCTACGGAGCGTTTTAAAAGTGTGAGTCCAGCAGAAAGACTCTCGAAACTTGAACTGATGATGTTTTGCCAAGAAGAATGGAACAAAATCCTGTAGCCACAATACTGTACAGTAAACATCTCAAAGTTACAGCAATGAATATAGTTTGTTTATTTGTTTATTTTTCCAGACTTCTGATTCAGGAACGTCAACAGCATCAATGGTCCGGAAAACAAAGCCAGAGTCGTTTGGGAAGAGTTGCGTGACCTCTACGAGACCGAGTGACCTACAGACTTTAATCGTGCAGACCTGAAATCAGAGCTGCCTAAATTCTAGCAGCTGGATGATTTTATGATTGTGAAACAAACACTTGTGTAACCTCAGACCACATCTCTGTTACACTAATCACAGCGTGCACTTCTGAAGGTTCTGAAGAACCTGGACTGAGGGAACCAGCACACCACAACACACGCTTATAAAAATACACCGTGTCAACGAACAGCTAAGTCAGCGAGTGAATACGTGATGTGACGTCCTACAAGATCATCACCAGAAAGCAGAACCGTGAATGACTTCTGAAGTAAATTTGCTACTGAAAAAACAACAAAAAAAATATATATATACACAAAAAATGATATCCTACTCCTGTTCCTGAGGGTCAGATGTCTAACATAAACACCTCAGAAGATAGAACACTCATTATTATAACATTATATCTTGTTAAATATTTTATTGGCCTTTAACCTGATCTTGATAACATGTTTGACACATTATATATTTGACCAATACACAACTTTATTACAAAAAGTTGGTTATGTGTGCAAATGTGTGCAAAGCTGAAGTGGACAGACTGTGAAAAGAGAGTGTGTGTGTGTGTGTGTGTGTGTGTGTGTGTGAGAGAGACACACTATATCACATCTAGGGCGTTTCCCTGCCTTGCACACAGTATTACACAGTGAAGCGTCTCAGGTTTCACAAATATATTTGATGCTTTAAAATAATTTAAGTATTTTAAAAGAGGTATTTTAATAAGTACACTGCAATGTTTAGGGTAGAACATTAAGAGTCTTGTGGACTTTACAACCTTGGATTCGGATTGTTTCAGATATTAATTCAGATTGTTTTGGGTATTAAGACGGATATTAATACGGATTCAGATTAATTCGGATTTTTTGGATATTAATTCGGATTGTTTCGGGTATTAAATAAAGATTAATTTGGATTGTTTTGGATATTAATTCAGATATTAATACGGATATTCATTCAGATTAATTCGGATTTTTTGGATATTAATTCGGATTGTTTCGGGTATTAAATAAAGATTAATTTGGATTGTTTTGGATATTAATTCAGATATTAATACAGATATTAATTCAGATTCATTCGGATTTTTTGGATATTAATTCGGATTGTTTCGGGTATTAAGATGGATATTAATACAGATATTAATTCAGATTAATTCGGATTGTTTTGGGTATTAAGACAGATATTAATTCGGATTGTTTCGGATATTAATTTGGATATTAATTCAGATTAATTCGGATTGTTTTGGATATTAATTCGGATTGTTTCGGGTATTAATACAGATTAATTCAGACTGTTTTGGATATTAATTCGGATTGTTTCGGGTATTAATACAGATTAATTCAGACTGTTTTGGATATTAATTCGGATTGTTTCGGGTATTAATACAGATTAATTCGGATTGTTTTGGATATTAATTCGGATTGTTTCGGGTATTAATACAGATTAATTCAGATTGTTTTGGATATTAATTCGGATTGTTTCGGGTATTAATACAGATTAATTCGGATTGTTTTGGATATTAATTCGGATTGTTTCGGGTATTAATACAGATTAATTCGGATTGTTTTGGATATTAATTCGGATTGTTTCGGGTATTAATACAGATTAATTCAGATTGTTTTGGATATTAATTCGGATTTTGGATATTAATTCAGATATTAATAAAGATTTTAACACAGATATTAATCCGGATTGTAAACATAGCTACTGTTTACTGGACTTCACCTCAGGTAAGTAACTAATGCTGAATCATGCTGATGTGGATGTAACACATAAAAGCTCACAAATGTATCTGAGGTCATAAAATGATTATAACATTAAATTGTCATTTAATTAAATTGTCCTCAGGATCTGACAGCTCAGTTTCTCCGAAATCACGAGTTGACACACAAACAGTGGCGTTTCTGAGAAACAAGGATTTGTTTATCGGTTCACTTCAGACCTTTTGTGAGAAACTGCAGCCTGTCAGTACAACATTATAATATAATATCATTATAATACAACACGTTATCGGTCCTTTTAACTAAAACTCCAGCTAATAAACAGCTAAGCGCTAATAAACAGCTAAGCGCTAATAAACAGCTAAGCGCTAATAAACAGCTAAGCGCTAATAAACAGCTAAGCGCTAATAAACAGCTAAGCTAAAGCTAGTTTAATATAATACACACTAAACACATAGAAAATCTCTGTAAGGACGTTTCTTACCGATGTCGTGCACCAGATATCCGTCGTTGGTCCCTGGTGTTTGCGTCTAAACACGAATTCCGTCGTCAAATCGCCGATGAGACACAAACACTGAGGGTTTATGTACGATACCTCGGGTATTTCCTACCAGCTTCATCCCGCTGAGCGTCGTGAAGCAAACGACAATGAACCACACACCAGCTAGTCAAAATAAAAGTACTATTCTTTACACACACACGTACACACACACGCGCGCGCGCACGCACACGCACACACACACACACGTAATTTGTGCTTTTTCCCCTATCGATTCCACAAGATTAAATCATTGTGCAATTATTTATTTTATCTGTATATGCTTTTAAAAATCCTTAAAATTTCCCTTCACTTTAGTTAAGAGACCCAAACATGACAATGCTCCTGTGCACAAAGCACAGATCTCCATGAAGTCCATTCACATCCCAAATGCTGTACTACACTCTACGACACTAAGTCATGGATAAAAGTTTTGGGAGTGATGTAAATTTTGTATTTTGCAAAGTTTTCTGCTTAATCTGCTGTGGACGTTATTCACATTGTTTCTATGCATTTTAAATAATTGCTAAATAAAAATAAAAAGCTTTATTGGCCAATAAATTTAACTTTTCCTGTTAAATTTCACTGTTTTGGGCCCTGGCAAAAAATATCCAGCTAACATCGTTTCTCTAATCATATCATCAGCACATTTGATAGTGTCATTAAGTACTAGTCAGGTGAAAGGGAAGAAGTGCTTCCAATTATTGTGAAAGGTTTACCTCTAAAGTCTTGAAGCTATGATATATTTGCATAAAAATGGCCTCACGTGCAAGGAAACTACTAAAAAGAGTATTGAACCTGAAAGAACAATTTACCAGATCATCAAAAACTTCAAAGAGAGAGGTTTGACTGCAGTGAAAAAGGTGTCAGGATGTCCCAGAGTGTCCAGCACGTGCCAGGACCGTCTCGTCCTGAGGAGTCAGCTACGGAATCCTGTCGTCACTAGTGCAGGGCTTGCTCAAGAATGGCAGGTGAATTCATCTGCATGCAAAGTGAGACAAAGTCTCAAGGACAGACTAAAATTTTGCAGAAAATACATGGATTAGACAGCAGAAGACTTGTTCAAAGTTATTTTCTCTCCCATCTGTGAAGCTCCCATCCGACTGTTTGGAACATCTGGAAATTCGATTGTCCAGAGAAGAAAAGGTGAATGCTACCATGAGTCCTGTGGCTTGCCAACAGTGAAGCATCCTGAGACCATCAATGTGTGGGGTTGTTTTCCAACCAAGGGAGTGGGATCACGCACATTTCTGCCCTAAATCACTGCCATGAATAAAGAATGGTATCAAAACGTCCTGCAAGAGCAACTTCTCCCGATGATCCAGGAGCAATTTGGAGATGATCCATGCATGTTACAAGGCAATCAGAATCAGAATCAGAATCAGAAAGAACTTAAATTCCTCGTATGTGAAAACATACCTGGCGATAGTCTTAGTACAGAAGCTCCACAGTGTAACAGAATGACATTGACAAAAACACAAACACATATATAATATAGACAGTTTGTATGTGCAAACTGAATGCGCAAATTGAAATAGAAATAAGTAAGTATGTGTTTTAAATAAATAATGTAAGAGTAGTGTTGTGTGTTCCGTGTAAGTCAAGTGTTCATCAGATGGATTGCCTGAGGGAAGAAACTGTTTTTGTGTCTGGTCGTTCTTGTGCTCAGGGCTCTGTAGCGTCAACCAGATGCCAACAGTTGAAAGAGTGATTGTGCTGGATGTGAGGGGTCCACAGTGATTGTGCGGGATGTGAGGGGTCCAGAGTGATTGTGCTGGATGTGAGGGGTCCAGAGTGAGTGTGCTGGATGTGAGGGGTCCAGAGTGAGTGTGCTGGATGTGAGGGGTCCAGAGTGATCGTCTTTGTCCTTTTGCTCACTCTGGAAATGTACAGGTCTTGGAGAGTGGGGAGAGTTGTGCCAATGATTCGCTCAGCAGTCCGGACTACCCTCTGTAGTCTTCTGAGGTCAGATTTGGTAGCTGAGCTGAACCAAACAGTAATTGAAGTGCAGAGGATAATTCAATGATGACAGTGTAGAACTGTTTCAGCAGATCCTCTGGCAGGTTGAACTTCCTCAGCTGGCAAAGGAAGTACAACCTCTGCTGGGCCTTTTTCACAATGGAGTCTATGTGAATGTCCCATTTCAGGTCCTGGGAGATTGTGGTTCCCAGGAATCTGAATGACTTCACTGCTGTCACAATGCTGTCCATGATGGTGAGTGGCGATCATCTCTACTGTCTTGAGCGTGTTCAGCTCCAGGTTGTTAAGACTGCACCAAACAGCCAGCTGTTCAACCTCTAGTCTGTAAGCAGACTTGTCACTGTCCTGGATGAGGCCGATCAGTGTGGTGTCGTCTGCAAACTTCAGGAGCTTGACAGAGGGGTCATTAGAGGTGCAGTCATTCGTGTACAGGGAGAAGAGCAGTGGGGAGAGGACACAACCCTGAGGGGCGCCAGTGCTGATGGTGCGGGTGCTGGATTTGAGTTTCCCCAGTCGCACTAGCTGCTGCCTGTCTGTCAGAAATCTGGTGATCCACTGACAGACAGAGGAGGGCACGGAGAGCTGGGTTAATTTGGGCTGGAGGAGTGATGAGATGATGGTGTTGAAAGCAGAGCTGAAGTCCACAAACAGGATCCTCACATAAGTACCTGGTCTGTCCAGATGCTGCAGAACATAATGCAGTCCCATATTGACCACATCATTCACAGACCTGTTTGCTCTGTAGGCAAACTGCAGAGGGTCCATTAAGGGTCCAGTGATGTCCTTCAGATAAGCCAAAACCAGTCTTTCAAATGATTTCATGACCACAAACTTTAGAGCCACAAGTCATTAAGTCCGGTAATTTTGGGTTTCTTTGGGATGGGGATGATGGTGGAGCTTTTGAAGCAAGAGGGGACTTCACACAGCTCCAGTGATGTGTTGAAGATCCGTGTGAAGACGGGGGCCAGCTGATCAGCACAGGTTTTCAGACAGGCTGGTGAAACACTGTCTGGGCCTGGTGCCTTTCTTCTCTTGATCCTGATCTTGATCTTCACTGAACTGAATTTTAGGTGTGTTGGAGTCAGAGGTTACAGGAGGTGTGAATTGGGCTTTTTCAAACCTGCCATAGAACTCTTTCAGGTCGTCTGCCAGTTGTTGATTCACCACAGTGCTGGGGGATGGTGTCGTGTAGTTGGTGATGGCTTTCAGACCTTTCCACAGTGAAGCTGAGTCATTAGAGGAAATCTGAATCCGTAGCTTTTCAGAATAATTCCTCTTTGCCACTCTGATCTCCTTTTCCAGTGTGTATTTGGCCTGTTTGTACAGGACTCTATCCCCATACCTGTGAGCATCCACTTTGGCCTGACGGAGCTGGCTGAGTTTTGCAGTGAACCATGGTTTATCATTGTTGTAAGTTAAGTGAGTCCTGGTGGGAATGCACAAATCCTCACAGAAACTGATATATGATGTTACAGTCTCTGTGAGCTCGTCCAGGTCGGTGTTAGCAGCTTCAAAAACATTCCAATCAGTGAGAGAGAACCAGCCTGTAAATCCTGCTCCGCTTCCTTAGTCCATCTTTTTACAGTCCTTAATGCAGGTTTAGCTGATTTCAGTTTCTGCCTGTAGGTCGGTATGAGATGAACTAAACAGTAATCAGAGAGTCCCAGAGCTGCCCATGGGACAGAGTGATATGCATCCTTTATTGTAGTGTCACAGTGATCCAGTGTGTTACTGTCTCTGGTATGTCATGTAACATGCTGTCTGTATTTACAGTGTGATAATCCTCAAAAGGCGAGTGGACAAGCAGAAACCCACAAATTGTGATCAAGTCTGAGCACTAATAAGGCAAGAATGGATCACCATTAGTCAAAATTTGGCCAGGAAGCTAATATCCAGCATGCCACAGTGAATTGCAAATGTTCTTTGAAGAACAAGGGTCAACACTGTAAATATTGACTATATTAAATGTTTTTTTTTTAAAGCCTTTAAAACTTATGAAATGCTTATCTATGTTTTCCAGTATACCACAGAAGCATGTGAAAAAATAATCTTCAAATGCTGAAGCAGCAAAATTTATCACTACCAAAACTTTTGCCCATGATTGTACACTATGCACTATATATATACTCTAGCATTTATTATATGGATTTTTAGTACATTAAAAAAATAATTCACACAGTGGAGGCTAATTTAAAAGACGTTTGTAAGGCCTCGTTCGCCATAGTGTCGTCATCCATCTTGAACATTTTGAAAAATATTTTTAAACATTGTAGAAACTGTAAATAATTTGTTATTAATAAATACATAAATCTCATTGGTTGCTGAGCCGCCTCGCTGCCGGACTTTTATTTTGGAAAACATCAGCTGGTGTATAGTAGCTGGCTTCCTAAAATTTGATTACGCTCAGTCACTCTGAGTCACACTGATTTAATGCTAGAGCTTTCTAGAAAATACTATGGGAGGCAGTGATACAGCACTTTATGTTTACTGCTACTACTAGTCATAATAATAATAATAATAATAATAATAATAATAATAATAATATATATTTTAAATTTTTTTTTTATTTTTATTTTATTTAATTTTTTTTTTTACATTTTGATTAAATGTAATTTTTTTTTCATTAAAAAAAGTGAATTTAGTTACAGATTAGACAAGGTTTATTTCAGGTTCCTGTCTGTGTGGACTTTCTGTGTATGTTCTCCTCTACATTCCCTCCAGTTTTCTCCTGCCTCCCAAAACCAAACCAGGATGAGATAAATATCATGATTAAATGACCCCAAGTTGTAAATGAGTGTGTCAAACTTCACAAAGCATAGAATATGGATCTGTGTCTGTACTTGTTATTGGTGTTGCTGATATACAGGCGCATCTCAATAAATTAGAATATTGTGGAAAAGTTCATTTATTTCAGTAATTCAACTCAAATAGTGAAACTGGTGTATTATATAAATTCAGTACACACAAACCGAAGTAATTTAAGTCTTTTGTTCTTTTAATTCTGATGATTTTGGCTCACATTTAACAAAAACCCACCAATTCACTATCTCCAAAAATTAGAATACTTTATGAACATTTTTAGTGAATTGTTGGCCTTCTGGAAAGTATGTTCATTTACTGTGTATGTACTCAATACTTGGTAGGGACTCCTTTCGCTTTAATTACCGCCTCAATTCGGCGTGGCATGGAGGTGATCGGTCTGTGGCACTGCTGAGGTGGAAGCCCAGGTTTCTTTGACAGTGGCCTTCAGCTTATCTGCATTTTTTGGTCTCTTGTTTCTCATTTTCCTCTTGACAGTAGCCCATAGATTCTCTATTTCTCTATGGAGTTCAGGTCTGGTGAGTTTGCTGGCCAGTCAAGCACACCAACACCATGGTCATGTAACCCAACTTTTGGCAGTATGGGCAGGTGACAAATCCTGCTGGAAAATAAAATCAGCATCTTTAAAAAGCTGGTCAGCAGAAGGAAGTATAAAGTGCTCTAAAATATCTTGGTAAGCAGCTGCAGTGACTTTGGTGTTCAAAAAACACAGTGGACCAACACCAGCAGATGACATTGTACCCCAAATCATCACAGACTGTGGAAACTTAACACTGAACGTCAAGCAACTTGGGCTGTGAGCTTCTCCAAACTTTCTGAAGAATCTAGGACCTTGGGTTCCAAATGAAATACAAAACTTGTCTCATCAGAAAAGAGGACTTTGGACAACTGGGCAACAGTCCAGGTCTTCTTCTTCTTAGCCTTGAACCCAGCCTCAGTTCAGTTGGCATGTCTCCATATTTCAATTTTTTGAGATGGGGGGGGCACGGTGGCTTAGTGGTTAGCACGTTCGCCTCACACCTCCAGGGTTGGGGGTTCGATTCCCACCTCCTCCTTGTGTGTGTGGAGTTTACATGTTCTCCCCGTGTCTCGGGGGTTTCCTCCGGGTACTCCGGTTTCCTCCCCCGGTCCAAAGACATGCATGGTAGGTTGATTGGCATCTCTGGAAAATTGTCCGTAGTGTGTGATTGCGTGAGTGAATGAGAGTGTGTGTGTGTGTGTGCCCTGTGATGGGTTGGCACTCCGTCCAGGGTGTATCCTGCCTTGATGCCCGATGACGCCTGAGATCGGCACAGGCTCCCCGTGACCCGAGGTAGTTCAGATAAGCAGTAGAAAATGAATGAATGAATGAATGAGATTGGTGGGTTTTTGTTAAATGTGATCCAAAATCATCACAATTACTTAAACTTACAGACTTAAACTACTTCAGTCTGTGTGTACTGAATTTTTATAATACACGAGTTGTACTATTTGAGTTGAATTACTAAAATAAATTAACTTTTTAACGACATTATAATTTGTTGAGATGCAGCTGTATATTTACTTATCTACAATCTACGTGGAGCTTCAGGGTGCAATATTAGTATCATTAGTCAAAATAGTTCCAACATGTCTTCTGCTGTTATAACAAGCCCCACACTTTTCTCCTGGGAAAAGTGTTTAGTTATCAGGTTCTAATTCACATGTAAACCATTGGGAAGTGGTGACTGTGATGATGGTTGTTGAAAAAGCAAGTAAACTGTGGCATAGCTTAGCTAATTTAACCTTTTATTGTAGAACAAGTTGGCGTTATTCTGAAATCGGTGCACCAACACAACACCTCATCGTCATATAGGTGACACTGCAGGGTGTGATTATAAATATACAATCTGACAATTGTGTATTGACATCAGGAGGTTGTCTAAGACCACATGTAGTTACCGTCTCTTGTATTCTAATAGACTTAATAGCTCTCTTATATAAAACATATCCCCAAATTACCCCATTGGAATACCCCCTCAGTGATAAGATGCTGTATTCAGATATGAGTTGTGTGTGGAGCAAAGCATTAATACTTAAACAAACTAGCTGTCTTTCTGGCTTGGTTTTGGACTTGGTATACAGATGTACCTTAATGTCTAATGTACCTCAAGGTTGTCGTCGAAAGCAATCTTTACAGGAAATATCCACAAACCTGTTGTATGTGATCCAATATTCACCACAAGATGGCAGCAGATTTTTTAAAAATATATTTATTTATTTATTTATTTATTTATTTATTTATTTATTTATTTATTTTTAATGAATTTATTGTGTGTTCCTCATTTATAAAAATCTAGACCCAAGAAAGGAGTCATTACATTTGAATCATATTTCATTGACAGAACTGAGGCAAATAAAGTAGCATGTGTATAGCAAACTACACACACTCACTATAACTCACACACTTTCTACCACTTAATCTGAACTACCTCGGGTCACGGGGAGCCTGTGCCTATCTCAGGCGTCATCGGGCATCAAGGCAGGATACACCCTGGACAGAGTGCCAACCCATCGCAGGGCACACACACACACACACACACACTCATTCACTCATGCAATCACACACTACGGACAATTTTTCCAGAGATGCCAATCAACCTACCAGGCATGTCTTTGGACCGGAGGAGGAAACGAGGTGTGAGGCGAACGTGCTAACCACTAAGCCACCGTGTCCCCAAACTACACACAATAGTTTATAAATATTGAATAACTGTTGGTTAGCATTAGCACACACTAGCTAGGAAGTAAGTTCTCCTTTGGTATCTGGAACATTTTAGCTGGAGCTCAAAGCGTTGACACTTTTTAATGTGTGTTGATGTGTTGTAATGTTAATACACATAATACACACCATGTTGTTTCATTTGTAGGATTTATCTCTGAAAACATGTGATACATTCAGCCAGAATAGTGGTTTTTATAATTATTTCATGGTTAGCATGTTTGCCTCACACCTCCAAGGTTGGAGGTTCAGTTCCAGCCTCCTCCCTGTGCTTTGGTGGTTTCCTCTCCCGGTCCAAAGATGTGTTATAGACTGACTGGCATCTCAATCGAGAATCCGTGTGCCCTGTAATGGCTTGGTGTCTTGGTTGAATTACATTAAATGCATTTATATATTTTATGTTATTTATATATTTATCCTTATTTATATATATATACAGGGAGTGCAGAATTATTAGGGAAGTTGTATTTTTGAGGATTAATTTTATTATTGAACAACAACCATGTTCTCAATGAACCCAAAAAACTCATTAATAGCAAAGCTGAATATTTTTGGAAGTAGTTTTTAGTTTGTTTGTAGTTTTAGCTATTTTAGGAGGATATCTGTGTGTGCAGGTGACTATTACTGTGCATAATTATTAGGCAACTTAACAAAAAACAAATATATACCCATTTCAATTATTTATTTTCACCAGTGAAACCAATATTACATCTCAACATTCACTAATATACATTTCTGACATTCAAAAACAAAACAAAAACAAATCAGTGACCAATATAGCCACCTTTCTTTGCAAGGACACTCAAAAGCCTGCCATCCATGGATTCTGTCAGCGTTTTGATCTGTTCACCGTCAACATTGCGTGCAGCAGCAACCACAGCCTCCCAGACACTCTTCAGAGAGGTGTACTGTTTTCCCTCCTTGTAAATCTCACATTTGATGATGGACCACAGGTTCTCTATGGGGTTCAGATCAGGTGAACAAGGAGGCCATGTCATTAGTTTTTCTTCTTTTAGACCCTTTCTTGCCAGCCACGCTGTGGAGTACTTGGACGCGTGTGATGGAGCATTGTCCTGCATGAAAATCATGTTTTTCTTGAAGGATGCAGACTTCTTCCTGTACCACTGCTTGAAGAAGGTGTCTTCCAGAAACTGGCAGTAGGACTGGGAGTTGAGCTTGACCCCATCCTCAACCCGAAAAGGCCCCACAAGCTCATCTTTGATGATACCAGCCCAAACCAGTACTCCACCTCCACCTTGCTGGCGTCTCAGTCGGACTGGAGCTCTCTGCCCTTTACCGATCCAGCCACGAGCCCATCCATCTGGCCCATCAAGACTCACTCTCATTTCATCAGTCCATAAAACCTTAGAAAAATCAGTCTTCAGATATTTCTTGGCCCAGTCTTGACGTTTCAGCTTGTGTGTCTTTGTCGTTTTTCAGCCTTTCTTACCTTGGCCATGTCTCTGAGTATTGCACACCTTGTGCTTTTGGGCACTCCAGTGATGTTGCAGCTCTGAAATATGGCAAAACTGGTGGCAAGTGGCATCTTGGCAGCTGCACGCTTGACTTTTCTCAGTTCATGGGCAGTTATTTTGCGCCTTGGTTTTTCCACACGCTTCTTGCGACCCTGTTGACTATTTTGAATGAAACGCTTGATTGTTCGATGATCATGCTTCAGAAGCTTGGCAATTTTAAGAGTGCTGCATCCCTCTGCAAGATATCTCACTATTTTTGACTTTTCGGAGCCTGTCAAGTCCTTCTTTTGACCCATTTTGCCAAAGGAAAGGAAGTTGCCTAATAATTATGCACACCTGATATAGGGTGTAGATGTCATTAGACCACACCCCTTCTCATTACAGAGATGCACATCACCTAATATGCTTAATTGGTTGTAGGCTTTCGAGCCTATACAGCTTGGAGTAAGACAACATGCATAAAGAGGATGATGTGGTCAAAATACTCATTTGCCTAATAATTCTGCACTCCCTATATATATATATATATATATATATATATATATATATATATATATATATATATCCTCTGATGAAGATTTAATTACACACACACGCATGCACGCACACACACACACACACACACACACACACACACACACACACACACACACACACACACACACATTATTTAGAACAAAGCACTTTCTTTAGCTTGTATCAGTGCAAAGTCATGTTCCTGGAGGCCATGAGGGGAAAAGATCACATTAGAGTTCATTTCCGATTCCTCTCTGCTGCACGAGCACCTGGCTCATAAGCTCCTAATTCTGCTGCCAGATGGCACCTCTCACAGAACACCTGCTTCATCATTGGAATTCCTTTACATTGCTCACACTGCTGAATGGTAAAATGATTGTAATAATTTCATATCTCCCTTTACACACTGCCAATTCACCTTCCCCCTGACACACACACACACCACCACCACTACTGACAAAGCACACATTTATACCTACAAATTTTCTGTGGCTTGACGCCAAAGTCTATACCTAAGCCGGTCTTTATTTCTGCTCTTTGAAAGCGTTTTTGTTGTTGTTGTTGTTGTTGTTTAGAGACCACTGATCACCGATTCTCACTTCACCAGCGTGGCTTGGTTTCCCCAGGGTGACCAACATCAACATATTTTCTCACCATTTTTATATTCTAACCTGTGTGGATCTTGCGAAAAACAAATGTACATTCATTTCACACCGTCTAAACTACTGGGGTTTGCCACTAAATCCTGAGCGCAGTTTGACTCAGCTGAACACACACACCACTGTGATTTCACATACAAGCAAGAGTGAAGAATATTTGGTGCTTCAGGGAACTGTATAAGAGAACACTGATAACAGCGCATACATCTGGTAACACTAGCCTTTGCTGTATTCCTGTGGACCTTTCATTAACGTTTTAGTTTCCTACTTGCCTCACACCTCCAGGGTTGGGGGTTCAATACCCATCTCTGTCCTGTGACAGTGTGCAAAGTTTGTATACTTTCCATGTACTACAGGAAAGCATCTCTTAATTGTCCGAAGCGTGTGAATGAGTGTGTCCGTGTGACAGATTGGCACCCCATCTGATTGTACCCTGAGTGAGATCAGCTCCAGGTTCTCCATGACCCTGTGTGGCTCTATGGGGGTATGGGTAGTCGCTATCACTCTTCCATCCTCGGTGATGCTCCGGCCTATAGGGATGTATCGATTTAGTTAAAAGCCTGAGTGTGTATTTGCATTAAAAATGCGTTAAAATAATTAATCTGATTTTTTTCATGCCGACTGTTAATGTCATTGTTAATTAAGAAATTGATGTTTGAGTAATCCATCATTAATTATTAAATATGCAATATTAAATTAATTATCTTTATAATTAACCCTCCAGATGTAGAGTAGACTCATGAGAGTTGGATTTTTTTCATATTATCCAGAATATTTTTGAATCCTAAATTGGACACAAACCAAGATATCTAAAAAAAAAAATAAAAAATTCTAATACATTTAACCATTCGTAACCATACAAGCCTTAAAATACAAATTATTAACAAATACTTTTTTGATTGTTTTTTTTTTAAAAATGATGACTTTTTTTTTCTCTTGTGTTTTTCTTGACCGAATGTGCTGTACTTAGGTAACCAAAATGTTCACATATATTTTAATCTACTTCAATTTGTGTGCACCTCCCAGACATTTAAGTAATACAACCATCTTTTTTACTTCTTGATAAAAATGTCTACTTCTTTATGGCACCACACCTCGTCACGAAACCCTTTTTTGAGAACGGACCTCAGTCTTAGTGTCTGTATCGTGTTTATCTGAATGATTTTACATGAGAAGTCATTTCCTAATCTAGGATACACTTCAACTTTTGTTGTTTTACAACCTTATTGAAGTATAATTCGGTGATCTTCATAATCGGCCTAAATATGCCCCTTTTCAACATAAAGATTTATCACAATAAAATATTAATGTATTCAAAAATAACGTATTAAAATATCCTGGAAAAGGTAGTTAGCATGAATTCTAAGATGAATATCTTGATTATGATGTCATTTAGATTTACAAACACATCCATACATGGTTATGTACACAAGTACAAATCCATACATAACCATCTCACCAAGGCCACAGGAATTTCTTTCCTTTGTTTGCTCTGGTTTTCCATTTAGCAAGGCAGATATAGGAATGTTACACATGGTGCGTCTGAACTGGATGGTAATTACAGCCACGACAAATTGGAGGGAGGAAATCCAACTATTTCTATTATGAGATAGTATTATTCCTGGTTAATAATTCCTTTATGCATGACTGAATTTTGATAGGCTATGTGCATGATAATTGTACCTAATAAACCACTGCATCTGAAGGCGTTTTTTTGATTTTGTGCATATCGGTCATTTTGATTCAGAGTATGACAGTAACTTTGGCTACTGATGTTGTATATTTGGCAAACGTACAGGGAAAACGCTACATCTGTGCTCTGGACAGGGCGATCAGACACGTGAGTCGCCGGAAGATGGCGCACATGCATTCGGGTTTATATTAAAGTGTCCCTTATGGTTACAGTTGCATGCACATAGTTGTTGTTGTTGTTGGTTTTTTTTTTATTATTATTATTAAGAATGTAAAGTCAATTAGCTTTTAGTGACATATAGTGATTTTGAAACAGCTTGCACAGGTAACTTGTAAATAGTTAAGCTGAAAATAGTCTGAATACACGAGAGTAAAAGACACCGCAATTTACTTGACAAAGACAAACCAGCGCGTATAATTCATTAAGGAAAATAGCTTGTTAATTAGCGCTAAGTTAACCTGATTTCTCTTAATTAAAACATCTTTCCCCGTTTACGAGGTGGATCTAAGCAGATCTCCTGGGTGTTGAAATGTCTGCAGCAGCAGATGGTCAGGCTGTAATGGTTAACGCTCTCCTTCTTGCAGATCCTTACGACCCACGAAGAGATTAACGGACAGCCATCTCTTCTTATCAAAAGCAACATTTAACCGTTTCTGATCCACGTCGGATGTGCGTGAACGTGGAACCTGTCTCTCCTGCAGTGTATGCCTTAAATGCATGCAGGGCCGCACAAGTAGTGAGACCATGCGCAGCCTATCACCTGCTAGGAATACTTAGCTGGGTCCAACTTTAAACACACAGACACACACACACAGTTTATATCAACCGTCAGATACAGAAGTGATGAACGTGACCCCTGTTTTCACACATGCCCGATGACATGCACTGATTCTTTAGAGAGAATGAGAATCTCTCTCTCTCTCTCTCTCTCTCTCTCTCTCTCTCTCTCTCTTTCTGTGCATTCCCTGACATCCGAAATAACTGGGCTACTTTCAGAAATAAACGGCAGTTTGGGAAGATTTGGCTATTTTCTTGCCTGTTGTGTTCCATTACCAGATTGAAGTTGAATAATAAGCGATGAGTCAAACTGCGCACCCTTCATCTGCAGAGCTGTAATTAACAGGGGAAAAACGCAGGCGGTGAGGAAAAAATGCAAATGATTCCGCACAAAGGCTTCTCGCAAATTGGCGTCACCATTCCTCAAATTATATCATTACTATATTTTGAAAATGTTAATCTGTTGAGCGGATTTCCCGCGGGAGTTGAGTAAATTAGTTCTATTTCCGAACGGGCTCTGTGCGTAAAAGCGCGCCGGCGACAAGCACCTCTGATTTGCTGATTACAATTAGACTCCCCAGTTTGCGCTCCTTCAAGCATTGATAATTTTCGGCATATTAAGCACGTTTTAGCAAAGGTGATAAGTCAGTTTTAATTGAAATGAAATTATTATTCTAATGGAAGTTTGGTTATTATTATTAGAAGGCAGCGCTCATTTTGGATCCACTTTTTTAATATATAAATGCGGCGCGTAAAAAGGGTTTGAAGGGCATTAGGGTGTCAGGATTGAATGAGGTAATTTGAAGGGAATTACTTTCCCTTCTATCAGAAGTGAAGAAGTGAATTAAAAGTCCAAATCAATCGCCTTCACTCCCCCATTCTACTTTGACAGCAGCACAATTACAGATAATTAGATGGAGGAAACTTTTAATTGTGCGGATTAAGGAGGAGGGGAAAGAATTTTTCAGGATCAGAGGAAAAATTTAGGAGCCGAGTGTCTCGCCTGCGCAAATCGAATCAAAGGATTTGGTCGTTTAAAAAAAAAAAAAAAAAAAAAAAAAAAGCATCACGAAGCCTTCTTCTATTTTAATTGGAACTGCATCTCTTACATCGTATCAAATCGTTCACAACAATTAATGTAGATTTAATTCTATAATTATCATCAAATCGAATAAATGTGCGACTTAATTTAGATAGTTAAAAATTAACGTGCGTGAAGTTAATTGAGTAATTAAACTCCTCAACTGCCGCCTATTAATTTGCCAGCCTAATTAAAAATGAATTTGATTTTGTGTAATGTTGGTAATGTGGGCATCGGTGTTGGATGGGCGCTCTGATTAGTTTGTTTGCTTGGGTGTTACGTTCGAACACCTGCTGCTAATGGGGTCAATGATGTCTTCTTGCCTGCACATGCTCATTTTCTGCCAAGGGGAAGCTTTGGTGTATATCAGGGGTGCATTATCATGGCAGGTCCAAACCCAGGTAACACACTGATATTCTATCAGGCAGTACTTGAGTGCAGACTTGAAGTAATTTTGATGTTATATCCATCTCTGGTCCAGCTCTGTCTTCCACCCCCCGGGGAGCAGATTTAATGAAGCATGGGATACTGTGTGTACTGTAGAAAAGCAAAAGTGATAAAGCATTTTTAATAATTATACAAGAAGGGCAAGATCTTCTAAAAAATAGCAGCTGAAATTTTGCATTAGCGATCAGTGATTTATTAAATGCTTTCTATTTTATACATACAGGCGCTATGCGTAATGACATCTATCTCTTTTTATTCAGTAATGCTTAAAAACATACGAATGCCATCGAAAGGCCTGCATGATGGCTTTATACCCACAAGTAATAAATATATGTTTAAAAAATAATATGAATACAAGCACTCAGACAAGCAGTTGGAGTGGGGTGAGTGCAGGTCTTTAAACGTGAAGCATTAAATCCGCTGCTTCTATTGTACGGGCAAAATGTAGATAAAAATTCAAATAAGAAGAAAATAAGACGGCTAGCAATGTGCCTGAATACGAGTCTTGTTTGTCTTATTATCGGGTTAATTAAAGCTCAGATCTGACAATGTCGGTTGGGTGCAGAAAAGCGGATTTAAATGCAGAGTCTCCCGGGAGCGCGTGTCAAGGGCTGCCGCTTTTCACTGAGCCTGGACGGGCAATTATTGAATATTTGATGTTCAAAAAAGGGCGATACGAATAAATGGACTTATTCATCGCTGTGTAGGTTATGTCAAGATAACAAAAACAACAGCAAAAAAGTTTCAAAGCTCAAAAAAAGGAGGACGTTGAAAGATCTCTGACTACTGAAGAAGGAAAAAAGGCCGGATTCTGAAGCATTTTTTAAAGGGGTTCATTAAAATGTACACATTGAAATGCAGAGGGTTGCATTTGGGCTGGAGGTCAAGAGACGAACGGATTATATACTTCCTCATAATAATATTAATTAAACAATTTGCATGCTAATAAGGTAACAATTACCAGGGCCCCTGTTGAAAGATCCGGGTTATTACAACACGCCAATCTGGGGTGCCAAGGGTCAGGGAGGGAGTGGGGAGCGAAAATTTCAGCTCAGATTAACATTATGACAGCTTCAGACATTGGCTAAATAAAGTCGAATTAATTCCCTGTAATGAGAGGGGCGACGGAGTCTACTTAAAGTGGCGGGATTGATTAGCATTCTGTATTCATAAGCACGGTTCACTAGCATGAATAGGCTGTGGCACTGCATTCACAAACGGCACTATGATGAGTTTAGTGTAGGTGTAGCATGAAAAATAAACTACTGTTAGAACTCTCTCTCTCTCTCTCTCTCTCTCTCTCTCTCTCTCTCTCTCTCTCTCTCTCTCTATATATATATAAAAATATATCTATATATATATATATATATATATATATATATATATATATATACATATATAACACATAATGGACACACATATGTTTGTGCGTGTGTGTGTGTGTTATATAGGCTAGTCAATACATATAGACCTTTTACAATAAATGTTCAGAAGATTTTAGGGTTTTTGGTGCGGGGGAAAGACTTGGGTGTAATTTTGCAATTATGATTTAGACTCCATTAATCACACATACAGCCCAAGTCTGGGGAAATACCGCTCATTAGATATTAGGCAATGCTAAATTTCCTTTTTTTAATTAATGGCTCGTGTAATTAATAGGTTCATTTATGTTTCATGCAGAAACGTAGGATCTCCCCCACCCACCTCTTCCAGACATTTAAACAATGTGTTCATGTTCATGTATCTGCGCCTCTGTATATTGGACCAGTTGTAGTTTTGAATTACATCTGACAGCTCTGTGATAAATGTCTCCTCTTGACCGCATGCTCGAGCGAAGTATCAACAGCCAACACTGAATCCAGTCACATTTGTCAACAGTGCATTGAAGTGGGCTGCTCTTATCTTTATAGACCACTGTAACGACCTTATCTCGTTTGGCGTGCACGTGCGCGCCGTGCGCGTTTACGGGAGCGCGTAATTGTCAGAGAGAAAAAGGAGATTTGTTATAAAGACACATTGACTCAAACGACGGTGAATCTGAAGCTCGCTGGGTTTTTTCCTCCGAGGTGAGATTTCAGTGTCTGTTTAGCGTTTAACTGGGTATCAAATGCGATCGCTCTCGTTCGAAGGCCCCCCGCGTGGTCGTCATGTAGCCTAGTCCTTATCAAAGCTCCCCCTCCCTCTGCCTTGTTGTGACAGCTCTGATATTGTTTATCGAGGTGGATGTCAGGTTTAATTAGCAATCGATAGGGAAAGCGCTCTCTGCCCGCGTCTCTGACGTCACCGCCGATTAGCGCTTCTCATTGGTCTCAAATTCCCCGAGCCGAGGCTAATTATTGGAAGGTGGCCGCGTTGATAAAGTACAGCTCGTCCCCCCTCCTTTTCTCCCGCACCATGTCCCCTCCTCGGCGGCCGCGCACGCTGCGTGTCTTTTAAACTCTGCGCCGCCGGGTCTCTACACGTCGCTTCCTCTTTTTTTGCCCGGGAGATGATGGACAGCAGGATACTGGATCCACCTCACGCCCAGTTCGGAGGCTCGCTCGGCGGAATGGTGAGCTTTCCGTACCACCTCAGCCACCACCATGTGTACGAACTGGCCGGGCATCAGTTGCAGTCAGCGGCCGCCGTCCCTTTCTCCATAGACGGATTACTGAACGGCTCGTGCGCCGCCTCGGTGGTGAACTCAAACCCGCTGCTGTCGTCTGGCTGCGCTATGAATGGAGATAACCAGCAGTACAAACTGACAGGTAGGCTACGCTAACGAAACACAAAATACTAATAATATCAGAGACATACAACAACAAAGAATATTCGTGCCATTAAATGCGTTAAAAAACGATTTAAAAGCGCAATGTTGAAGGAACGCTTTGATTTCCTCTTCAAGTGGCGTCCAAAACAAGAATGCTAGAGCCAGATGAAACAAAGAAGATGTGTAGTTTGTTTACAGCACTGAAAGCTGCTGAAGTAAGATGCTTCATTTAGGCGATTAAATGCGCTTGGAATCTTGACAAAACACACAATTTTTATAATAATAATAATAATAATAATAATAATAATAATAATAATAATAATAATAATTATTATTATTATTATTATTGTTATTATTATTATTATTACTGTTGTAACAACAACAGTAATAATAATAATACATTTTATTATTATTATTACAACATTAGCTGTTATGATGATTGCTAATAATAATAATAATAATAATAATAATAATAATAATAATTTGATCTAAAGCGAACATTAAAAAACACACGCAGAATAGGAAGAAAACAGGGCCAAATTGGAAACTCTGACTTTAATGTCTGACAAAGCGTGGTGTTAATATTCTAACATATTCTATTCTCGTAGATTCGGGAGATCCAGAGAAGGATAGCCCTGGTTGTAAGAGAAGGAGAACTCGCACCAATTTCACTGGCTGGCAGCTGGAAGAATTAGAGAAGGCATTTAATGAGAGCCATTATCCAGATGTGTTCATGAGGGAGGCTCTGGCTCTCAGACTGGACTTGATAGAATCGAGGGTGCAGGTAAAAATACGAAATATTTCTATTTAATCTCCCTAATGTTGGTTTGAGTCATAAAATGATGATAAGAGGATGAAAATGATGATCCTTTAGAGGAAAAAACATTGTTCAAGAGAAATATGCAAATACATTCATATGCTGTTAATGGAGCCACAAATGGTGAGAGAAAAAAATCGATTTTTTTTATGCAAATAATATTTCATAGTCTTGGGAATTTAAACTGCAATTAAAGCTTCTTTTCTACTGATCTACTGCTTTTAACTGTAGGCCCACCGTACACACAACTAACCTTACACATAACCATAGGGACTGTAAATGACATCAACCCGAAAGTTAAATTCTAAAAAAACAAAAAACAAAAAAAAAACATGTGGTAGCCAAAACTAGAATAAACTCAGAATAGACTCAGTAGACTCAGAATAAACAGTCGTCAACAACATTAATGAATCGTTTTATTAGATGATTGGTCCTTATATACAGAAAAAATATACAAAATAAACAAAACTTAAACAAACAAACAAAAAACTATTCTAGACATGTGACAATGGAGAGAATATGTTAGCAGTGTTCTCACTGTGGGTGCTTGTATGATAACCAACAAATATGTCATTCATCTTATTAATTTTGGTTGTATATATATACATTTATTTTAAAATTTTATATTTTAACAATAAATCAAACAATATACATAAAGTTTACGTATTTGGGATCAAATCCTGAATGTTGCCAAGTGAGTTTTAAAATAAAATAATTCACGAGAGTGTATTGCTATAGCGTCAGGCCTAGTCATAATAATTGTATTTATGCACGCATAAAAGCCCATATTACAGTAAGTATAAATCTAAAATAACTAGCTAATTTAAAATGTTTGTTTGGTCTCTTAAAAAAGTGACACATGACATATGCTGCATAGATATGCTGCACCAAAACAAAGCAGCCAAACATCTAGAGCGTTTCCATGTAGCTCATATTAATGTAGAATTGAATGAGCATTTTAATCGTGTTTTGCAAGGAATATATTTACTCTGCATAATTATGTTGATCTGGTTTTATTCATTCATTTTATTTATGTTGATGGGGCCTAATTTGCCTGGTTGTTGAATCGTTTTCAAAGTGTTTATTTTATTTTATATTATTTTAACTTCCTTTTTATTGAGCCTAAAATATGGTCAACTCAAGTAATATTATGTAGATCAAGATTTCAATTGATGTATCAATTGACATCTGTTTTGAAGAACAACTCCTGGAAATGGCGTTGAACAATAGAGTGGGAAAAATATGGATATAATTTAAAAGATATATATATTTCCCCCGTCCAATAATCTGCAGGTGTGGTTCCAGAACCGCAGAGCCAAGTGGAGGAAAAAAGAGAACACGAAGAAAGGTCCAGGCCGACCAGCGCACAATTCGCATCCGACCACGTGCAGCGGTGAGCCCATGGACGCTGAAGAGATCGCGCGGCGCGAGCGCGAGCGCATGGAGAAGAAGAAACGCAAGCAGGAAAAGCGGTTGCTGCGGTCGCAGAATAACAAGCTGATATCCGGGGACTTGTTCCACACGCCGGGCTCGGACAGTGACAGCTGCGTGTCGCATGTGACGGACAGCGAACACCAGAACATGCAATGCGAAGTTGTCGGCCGTCACCAAACGCACGCGAACTGCGAGCAAACGCCAAACCAAAGAAGTGCGCACGCAGACGCGAGCGGAGCCGAGCTGGACTCATCCGAGGGCGCGCGTCAGGCAAACCTCGCCAGATCTCCCGGCCTCCAAAAAGCCAATCCTTTCAGCGTGGAGAGCCTGCTGTCGGACTCCAGGCCACGGCGTAAACCTGCTGTTGACTTCCCAGTAGCCTCTGCGCGGCCTTTGATAGGGAAGGGCCACTTTTTGCTTTACCCCATCACACAGCCGCTCGGTTTCATTGTACCACAGACTGCTCTAAAGGGCACGGCGGCAGGTAACGAGGAAGAGTACGAGCACGGGCCAAAGGTTCCCGTAAGCGACAGTGATGCTACCGGAAGCCCAGTACAGAGGTGTGACGCGGAGCTGAGCAGTGTAAACCCAAATGCGACAGCAATCAAAGGCCAGGTCAGTCCATCGGGTCCACTCGCGTGTTCACTACAGGCCAGTCCGGGCCAAGCCTATAACGGGCCCTCACCGGGTGAAGTGTGTCCGCCAGATAGAGAGTCAGAGCTCGCCTGTCCAAAGTCTCCCCCGACCGAAAAAAAGGAGCAGTCGTTAGGCGTGTTCGATTATCCACAGAGCTCCGAATCGCCTTCAACCCACACGGACACCGACAAAGACTCGGCTCATGTCGATATGGGATAAATTGGGCTTTGCATAAATCGAGGAGTGTCAATTTATTTCCTGACACTCATTCGAAGCTTAACCGAAGAGGAAAAACACACTGATATATCAACGCGGCCCCCTTTTATTTTATTTTTTATTATTATTATTTTTTTTTCCATTGACATATTTATATTATGATTAGGGGAAATATCTGTGTGAACACTTGTGTATGTATGTGGTGGGCTAAATGTTTATTGGAAAAAAATAGATCATCAGCAGCAGCTCCCTGTAACAAACTGTAAAGAGAACAAGACAAAACCTCAAACGTTGTAAAAAGTATTAAAATATTTATATATGTAAGTTTTTCATAAATAAATCGATTGTATACTATGACATCTTCACGTGTACGATACTAAATAGCCTTTATATTGTTGGTAAAGGTAGCCTCCATCTTTTAAAAGCCCAATATTGTATTTTTATGTGTGTATTGCTTTAACAAATTTATTCATCTATAAGCCCCGCTGAAATGAGGTTATAAGCCAGAGGCGAAAAGACCCGTTCGACTCCTGCAGAGTTTTGATATGAAAGTAATTATTTTCCCGGTGGCTACTGCAGGGATTCAGTTTATTTTAGCCCAAAGGGTTATAACACATTACCGATTTCCAGTGATATGAAATCACATAAACTTCCTAGAATAATAGAATTAGCATGAAAGGCTGGGGTGTCAAATTGAAATAGGAAAATAATAGCCCCGGCAGCTGGGAGTGTGTGTGCGCATATTGGAGTGGAGATGGGAATTCGTGGGGCGGAATTTTCATGAGCTTCCCCACTTTGTCCAGGCCCTTGTAGCCAGCTATATTAAGATAGATGTTCGATGATATCCCTCATTGTTCTGTCGCTTATATTGATGTCCTTGTGTTATCAGCCTATTGATCATGCGTCGGCTGTAATAGGACGGGCGCAGCAAACGTGCCTATTTACAATAGCAGAACACATTTGTTCTAATAGGGCTGGCGCTCCCTGGGGACGCTGCGGGGGCTCGCAGACATCTGCGCCTGGACAACATTAGCAATGTTGACCAGATCTAAAGGCGAGCTCAGAAAGACAAAAAAAGAGGTATAAAATAATACATCACAATCCGATCGCTTTAAATTACACCTGGACTATAACTGGTAAATATAGCATCAATAATACATGCCCAATGCGCCGGTATGGAAGGTACGCGCTCTCTCCTTTTCTCTGGTCAATCCGTTCGTATTTTATTGTTTTCTTAAATTTCCTCCAGCCCTTCCGGCTCTCGTCGCATCTTGATTTGCAAATAAATTGAAAATAATCCGAGAGGCAGTGCGTTTGAGGCGGCACAAATGAATTTCTGAGCCCGTGTCCCTATCAAAATATTTACATACATTTCACCAGGCCACTCATGTTAGCTCTGGAGCAGGAGAAGACTTAGCATATGGAGTTCAGAGCCAAGCATAGCCTACAGACAAACATTGAGCTAGATAAAAGCATACACACACACACACACACACACACAAAACGAGTTTTTTACGCACACAAAAGATCCCCACCTCATGGGCCCAAGTGCCAAGACAGAGAATCAATAACAATAATCATTTAATGTTCACATGACTATAAGGCTAAAACAATGACGTGAATAATTCATTTCTCCCTCGTGTTTCTGATTAAGCAATTACTGAGCAGCTGTCATCTCATCACCATCTCAAAGTCGACCGAGGAATGTATTAATTTCAGTCAACGAATTGCCTTTTAGATGGGGAAAAAAGCAAGTGTTTGGAAAACGTGAGCAGTCTGGGGGTGTCCTTCAATTTATTACACTCTCTCTCTCTCTCTCTCTCTCTCTCTCTCTCTCTCTCTCTCTCTCTCAGTGTTGGTGGGGGGCGTTCATGTTTAATTCATTTGCAGTCTGAATACTAGGTATCGCTGGCTGCACACTGGTGGCCTTAAGGTGAAATTAGCGATTTGCTTAAGTAGTTAAGCTTTTGCCTGAAAGCAGGCTGACGCACGACCCAAGACAAACTATCAATCGATATGGAGCCACGCAGCCTCCAGGAGATGTGTCCTCCATGAATCACACTTTATGAATTCAATTTCTACCCGGAGAAGTTTTCAATTTGAACGGCGGATCATTATGGGAGAGTGTAAATTGTTTTTGCTCTATTATGCATCGGACGCCATCATTTTTCTTTCTAATTACGGAGGTGTCAGGTCGGGCTGTCATGCGGGCGCTGATTTTCAATTTAACTGATCATCATGCATTCATTTTCCCATTTGATAAATTTGCTATCTCGACGCCGCGCCATGCCTGGAATGTTAAGAGAGGCAGAACAGCAGTGTGTGTGTGTGTGTGTGTGTGTGTGTGTATGTGTGTGCAGCAATAAGTGCGGATCAGGCAGCTAATTTAGCACCTCCTGATATTCCATCTCCATTTTTCATTTTCAACTCTCAAAGGAGAGCAAAGCAGCCCAAAGGCAGCTAGCTGATATTCAACAACACCAGAGTAAAAAAAAAAAAAAACACTCTTAAAAACGCTTGTTTTTCTCAACACGTTTTCCAAATTAGGATATCAAGCTTAATTAATGCTAATTGAGCTCCTCAATAAGTGTTATTTTTATTTAATAGAATCAAATTCGAGCAATTAATTATGAAGGTGATTTTAAGAGGCTCATTTGCAACACCCAGGCCAATCCCCTCCCTCTCAGCCTTGTAGATTAATTTCTTTTGTCATTTCATATTCTACCCCTCCAAACCCCCTCCCCCCTCCCCCCACCCCCCAACTCAGGGGGTGATCCCATTCCTAGAGGAGAGCTGCTATTAGGGATACTCCAATTATGAAAATGCACTTCATTAGACTACAGTCCAGCATGATAGGGAGAAAGACAAGACAACGACCAGTAATGTGCTGTTGAAATCTAAAGAGAGGTGGATCTAAAATGTCTATGAGAAATAAAAAAGGACTTACTGTTTGTGTTAATGGCGCAGTAAATTAATTATGCCCTTTCCCATAGCATCACAGATGAAGGCAGGTAAATAGACAGGCTGATTGTGATTAACTTAATAAAATTGGTTTTAGTGACCTTCCATAATTAATTGGTTTTAAATGAAAGTGTGCAAACAGCTCTCCAATAACGCAGACCCGCACTTCTACTTCCAGTTATCTATGTTCTTAAAATAGCATTTATTTCAGCAGTCTGAGAGGTATGTCGATGAAAATAGATTCGATCTAACCACCAGGTGAGAGAGGAAAATTTAATTCGGCTTCATCGGCGATTAAGGCTGGAAGAGTGCGTGCGTTTTTTCTCCCTCACTTAAACAACCAGCAAGGAAAATCTGAAAATTAGAGCCTACATAATGCTTAACCACGATATACGTTTCAGTAGATTTCCAGATGATGAGGGCAAAATCAATTTAAGGATAGCGCATAAAGAAAAGAAAAAAAAACAGGGCAACATCAGTTCTTATCCAGACCCGCATTTTGCGTGATGCTGATGAGAGCTCTGGGGTCGGCCGGTGCATTAATGCTGAATTAAAATAATCCTAAAATGCATAGCAGAGAAGCTGCAGGATAGAAGCCAAATGTCAAGTAGCGTTTTAAGTGATTGGGAGGGAGATCCAAGTGGTGCTGCTCACTGGCTAGCAGCCTCTCAGCCTTGCATCACACACCCTTTAATCACTTTGTACTCTCCACCTCTTATTGCAGTCTTCATAAGATGATGGATTATTGATTGTAGGCCTAATCTTTAATATTTCTGCATTTGTTTTTCCTTTCACAAATCACAGTTGTCTGATTTGTTAAAAAAAAAAAGCAGATTCTAAAAAAATGCGAAAAAACTTTTAAATAATAAACGTTTATTTGTAGACAAATTCAAACTAAAACAGGATTAAATTTATTGTTCTTTTGTGATAAGTCCTTTTCTAATTAACATGTAACCCTTATTTATTTATTGATTGATTGATTGATTGATTTATTCATATCTTTTTTGTAGCCTAGATAATTGTCGACATTAATGAATTAATTTAGAATACAGAGATCTTTATATTTGCAAGTTAAACACTGAAAACATTCAAACCATAAAGCCAGTATAAAGGTGATGGACTTACAGAACTCATGTATACACGATTAAACATTAATCATCTTACAGAACACAGAAAGACACTACATGTTAAATCCAGCCAAAAGACAAAAAAAAAAAAAAGCCAATTTATCAATTAAAGCAAAATTCACTCAATAACAATAATTGACACTAAATGACAATAATTCATGCTAGTCATGATTTTACACAGCAGACAGTACATATACCCACACTGCTTACTTTGTTATTACCAATTTACAGATGAAAAGTTGCGTTTGCGACCTGGTAAGTCAGTTTTAGAAGCATGAACCAGACGTGGACACTATGTCTCATCAGTCACTGAGGTTATTAAATGCAAAACAAGCAGTTACCGCTTCGGTGTTTTTTTTTTTCTTGCTAATTATCACCTTGTGCAATGTGTTTCATTAGCCAGTTTCATCTAATAAACCACAGAATTCTGGCCAAATGAATATTGTTGGGACCATGTCCATTATCCCACAGAATGTTATAGAGATGAAGAGAGCTGACCAGAACAGAACAGTGCATGCTACACTTATACAGAATCGGTTGTTTTGTAAAGACCTGTCTTACATGTTACGCCACCATTTTATACGCGTTTACATTTTGACGTGTTTCAGTAAGTAAAGCTTATAATAGACTTTGCATATTTAAACAGTCCAAGTCTGCAAACATTGCAGAAAGTTAATACAATACAGATAAAGCGGGTAACAGTCCGATAAGACAGAATTGCAGTAATAAGTGTATGCTAATATTAGACAGTATTTTATAATTACAGGTTTTTACACAATAAAGCAAAATGACCACTAGAAAAATTTAAACAAAAGCTAAAAGCAATCTGAAGATTTTAGCATCTGGACATAACTTTGTCTGGTCATAGGATAACGTAGGTGTCTGAGTATGTGATAACATTTACATTACATTTACGACACGTCTTTATCGATGAATACATTAACACAGGTTCACTAGGTTAAAGACTTAGGATACCATCAACCTAAAACTCTGTTCTGGGTGTTTTTTTTAATATACAGGGAATAAAGTGCTAGTTTAAGTGTTTCAGTAAGAGGTAGGTCTTCACCCTTTCTTTGAAGATACAACACCAAAAGAAATCATGAAATCATGAAAGACTTAAACTGATGTTCATTATTGTTGACTTGTCTTGCCTTCATACATCTGTGAGAAGAGAAAACCATTGTATATTTGCTTATTGTTCCCATTGCCTTCATATTCCTAGCTACATATAGTATGTAATAGACACAGATACACCAAAAATCAGTCAGTGGAAATGAAATGATGTTTTAATGCCAACTTCCATTGTTGTTTTCCCAAAGAATGATATACTACTTTATTCAAGTACTATGCACCAGACTTATAATGCATACTGTACAATACGTGCTTTCAGTGATCCATTTTAAATTAGTGATTATTTTAATGAATTCATTATATTGCTTTAAACACAGATATCCTGTTCAAAAGGAGTATCATATTTTCTTTTATACAATTCACAAATGCATTGTACAGTTACACAAGTTGTTCTGGTCCATTTATTAATTTATATGGCTCAAATTAAAGTTTAAGAGGAGCTAGTTAGAATTATTATAGACTTATACCTCTGTCATATTTACATCAAACTGACAAATATGAACAATATTCTAATAAATAAATAAATAAATAAATAAATAAATAAATGTAAATTCCTAGATGCAGTGGAAATCCTCAAATCTTAAAATATAGTATACTAACATTAGCTTTAATTGAATTTAGACCAGTGAGATTCAGACCGAAACAAAGACCTCTACTCAAATAAATCACTTTTTTCAATAAATATCGCAAGTTTATAACCGTTCAGTGCACATTACATGCTGGGAATCTTTATTAGTGAAGTTTTGCTTTATTTACTACTTTAAACTATTAACTCAATTCTTAACTATTAACTAAATTCTTCACTGCATGTCTGATTTATCCATTTCTTGGACAAAATCCACACCAAGATACCTAGTGACACCTCCTTGTACTGTAGACACACAACTGTGAGATGACACTTTAAATTCATTCTCACTTTGGAGCCGATTCATTATCAATTAGAAGTGAAAATGGAGCTGGGTGGGAAAACGCCTTGGAGGGCCAGCACCTGTATGTTCTTCGCTTGGCATGGTGATGGCTAAACCACTCACCGGTGATTTAGAAAGTGCTGTGTAAACAGGCATTTTGCTCACCCTGCCTTCCCAGGGACTCCAGGCTCTAGAGGTTAATGAAGTGTGAAGTGTGAAAACTTCCAGAGATGGGATGAGTTAAACAGTGTTTCCAGATGTTAAGGCAACACTGTCCAAATCTATTTGGGCCTGTCAGCCCTTTATATGTCACAAATTACTCTAGTTATGGGAGAGATAAATAAACTCCACTCTGTTCATTTGCCGGTATCATCCACCTTAGGCTCCCTGCTGGACCTAAAATATCGCTTTCTAAAGAAACAGAAACCAAAACAAAATTCAATGAATAACATTACCATCAAGACAATCATACACACCAAGGCCATATTAACCTAATGATATAAAAAGGACATCAACAAAATATTGATGTTGAACGCTAAATAAATATTTCTTTACAAATAAAGAAAATGACTGTTGATTTTTTGTTACAACATAATTTAACAATACTGGTGATCATATCAAGAGCATGTCTGTGAATTAGATTTGTGCAGGCTACATGTTTAAAAACTTAATATAATGAAATATTTTTGTGTAGTTTTTTTTTTTTGTTTGTTTTTTAGGAAAGACAGCACTAACTAGCACAACACGAACATAGCAAAAAAATGTCTGGGCATACAATTCGAAAAGAACTAGCTGCATTTCTATTATCTGCGTGTTTATATTAACTAATCAGTTCATAGAAAATGGGAAAAAATTATCCATGTGTTTAATATTTAATCAAAGCAGCAAAAAATGCACATGGATCCAAAAAAAAATGTAAACATGGTTATTTTTCTAAAGAAGAAAAGTTGTACTGGGATGATGAAGGAAATCCTGAAAACTAAATGGAGTGATAAGGTGGTCAGGTGATTATGGTCAGTATCATCAAGCACTGCAGACAAAAACAGAGTCTCTGAGCAGTAACATGGCGAATTTCTGATATTTCAAGCTTTGCAAAAATGCAACAAGGTATTCTGGGGTATCGCGTGTGAAGAAAGTGAAACCGATCCACCGAGATGTATTTCGATAGTTTGGGTTACCACCATAAAATAAGTTAGACGCCGGGAATTTACTGAGGAAAAAAAATGGAGGTTTTTCTTGATGCCTATTTATATTTTCAGTGTATATAATGAGAAAATAGAAAATATCTATGACATTTTACACTACACTTCAATGCTAGCTGTTCACCTGCCATGGAGAAATTGTGATAAATAAGAACTGATTATTGTTGTTAAAAAAAGTTTGTGCACCCCTGACCATCACACATTACCAAACACACATCACACTTTACCAAAATTACCGCTATAGACAACTTCCTGTATAATATAATCTCTTTTAATACCGTGTTAGACACTGGCTCCACTTTTTTACACCGTATGGATTCCTAAAGTCTTATAGGGCTCGGGTAAATAATTACTTAAGTTTTAAAGGTTTTCCCGAGTTAAAATAAATTAGTACAAATAATGAGCTATAAAGATTTTTTTCACACTTATACACAAGTATTTGTGATAAGTTTTGAAACATCCTGTATAACCTTTGTTACACCACACGATGATTTACACCACAGACTAATATCTGTTAAACCACAAAAGAATATAAAAATGATATACAGAATATAAAAAAGATATAAAGAATTGGGTGAAACCTAGATAGTTATTCATTATTATTATACTTAAACGTTACCCTTCTCTCTTTTGTACAGAGAAATCAGTCATGTATGATGTCTGCGTACAATATGGAAAAACCGAGAAGACAGAATCTTTTCAGACTTATTTATTTATTTATTTATTATTATAGTCAGGTTCAGGTATCACAGTTACAGTAACAGTGAACATTTTGTTATAAGCAAGAGATCCATGGTATTAAATCTAAACTGCACATCAGGACCAAAGTGTAAGTTTGCATTTTTACATTACTGAGAATATAATCCTCTGACTTCCTGGTGACACAAACTGTACGTCCATCTGTTTCTAGTCAACAAGGCTCATAATGGCTCAAGGACAGGCCCCCCTAAAAAACTAAGATTGACCACTATTTTTATATTTAATGGCCCCAGGGAAATAGTGTCTAACTGTGCCTGAAATGTCACTATCAAAGCATCCTGTAGCGGAGCATGTTTCAGTCCTGTTGTTGTCTCAATCGATCACATTAGAGCAAAGGAAGTGGGAAGATGTGACAGACCAGAAACACTTCAATACTGACATGCTCTGTTTGAGAGCTGCTAACTCAGTGCTTACACACTACCAATACACACACACACACACACACACACACACACACACACACACACACACACACACACACATACACACACACACACACACACCTTGTTTTAACCCATCAGGTGGGTGTGATTAGTCATAAAGGTTCCCAATGTGCAGTGGTTCAAAGAAAATTAGAGATGAGAGAGAGATAGAAGCAATAGTATATATCTCTGTGACCATACCTACTGTATCAATGGCCCCAGACCTACTGCAGAGTCAAGGTTTCATTTAAAGACATATTCATTTTAGTGCTATCACTAAAACTGTTTACAGTAAGCAGATCAAAATAATTGAGTCTAATTTTACCTTTATTATCCCCAGTGAGGGAAAATTTAAGTTGAACAGCTCAAAGTAAACTCTAGTTTCCTCCCCCGGTCCAAAGACATGCATGGTAGGTTGATTGGCATCTCTGGAAAATTGTCCATAGTGTGTGATTGTGTGAGTGACTGAGAGTGTGTGTGTGTGTGCCCTGCGATGGGTTGGCACTCCGTCCAGGGTGTATCCTGTCTTGATGCCCGATGACGCCTGAGATAGGCACAGGCTCCCCGTGACCCGAGGTAGTTCAGATAAGCGGTAGAAAGTGAGTGAGTGAGTGAGAGCTCAAAGTAAGAGGAGTAACAGTAAGTTAACATACAAATAGTATAAAATGAAAGGAAAACCATTTTCATAATAAAAATAATAAAATAAGATAAATCTGTCTGGAAGTACATATGCTAGAGCTGCAGCATTTAAAGCCGAGGTTATAGCTAAAGGACTTCAATGTATTACAAATTACTGTACGTGGATTTGCCAAAAACAGACTGGCAGGAAAATCCAGCTCAATAAAAGTAGCCTATTGTAAATTTAACCCTAAAAAGGCACACTGAAAATCTTCAATCAGTATAAACAAATGAGCTATTTTATCACCACAAGTCTGATCTAAAATGAGTCAGGAAGTGAGATTATTATTTTTTTCCCTCTGTTGATAACCTTTTTAACAGAATTGTAGCAGGTGTAACACCTTCAAAACTTCGATGGTTATAAACAGATACTCGGGGCATCTCAGATAGCATAAATGGGTTTGATATCAACATTTACTTTGAATATTAAACATTTGGATAAAAAAAATATTATTATTATAGATTTTTTTAATTTCTATTAAAATATTGCTCCTAGTAATACTTAGGGAAAAATGACAAATTCTGAGTGTCTTGTTTCATATGAGAAATTAATCACCAACAGAAATTCAATGCTGAACATGGACAAGCTAAAACAGCTGGAAAGTCCATTTTTTTTGGCCTCTGGGAAAACCTGAGTTTATTTGTTCTCACTGGTGTTTCCATGAGTTTTCTCCTGGTTCTCTGGTTTCCTCACACTGTAGGGGAGGAAACATACAAATAGGCAGATTGCACTAAATTATGTGTGTGTGTGTGTGTGTGTGTATGCATGGTGATCTACAATGGACTGGCATGCAACCGAGGGTGAATTCTCCTATCTTGTGTCTGGGGATCCTGGGATTGGCTTCGGATCCATCCTGATAGAAGGTGACTGAACGTATAATACAGGACAACACAGTTGCAGCAGTGCTATAAGTGCTGAGTTTTATAGAGTCAAGTCATGCTCTATGAACTACTCATTGGCAAGCTTTATATTCCACACCTGCCTCACTCAATCTACAAAAAATCAGTCATACTGTACCACATAAACGTCCAAAAAAAGGTTGCGGTTATTTTGAGTCAGTCTGTAATTCCTTTCAATAATCCAACTGGTTTGCCAGAATAAAGCTGCCTCCAGTGTAGAAAGAGCATGTGGTGTGTTAATCCCTACTAGTGATCAAAAACCAGGCAAATAGTGAGCTCTCTAAGCAGGAAACATTTTTTTTAATATAACTTGACACATTTTTTGATCTCGTGAACGCTGTCACTCAAAGATCAGTCGTCGATTAAATGCTTACAGCTGTTGGTTTCTGTAAATGAACAATTTGTTTCATGGTGTGGGGTTGTGTAGTTATAAAAATAAAGCCTTCGCTTGAGCTCTCTGAACCATCTGGAACCGCAGGCAATCTCAATTCGCTTGATTTAGTGGTATAATGATGTTTTTTATGAAAGTAGCCATTCAGATAATTGGTGGTTGTTTTTTGTCTTTTGTGCAACAGGCCTACAAAACTCACATTCAAGGGTTTAACTAACTGTCAAAGCTTTTTTTTTTTTTTTGGTTCAACATTCAGCAGAGGCACTTGTGCCGAAATGGTGAGAAAACGATGCCCTTACCAGCGTAGCTTAAAGATTATTATCTTTATCGGCAGTTAATCTTCTAAGGTCAAGATAAAAGCTGAGTGTGAAAGTGAACTCCTCGTGTCCCCAATTAAACACAAAGTCCGAGGGAAGGGAAAGGAGGGTGACAGAGCAATACTCAGATTAGCCTGCAACCCAGGTCCCTGCAGTGAAGGGTAGAATAGAAAACAACACAATTAAATTATGACACCTGACACTTAGACCTTACCTCAGTGTAAAAAAAAAAATCCTAATAGACTAAGTGAGGAAAGTGAGATGCTGTCAGACGATTACTGTGTGATCACACACATTAGCACATTCTTATTCTCTCATGAATCTTCTTACCTCTTTGTTTTGCCCCGCTTAAAATGAGAACATTAATGTTAACTTTTTTTTTTACAAGTTTTAAATGAGTGTAGTCGTGATACAACGAGTCACCATGGTGTGCGCTGAGAAGCGAGGGGATTATTAAACTACCTATCAACAGAACAATTATATGACCGATATTTAGTTTAAAATCTGTGATCGACGGTCGTTCCTTTTTCCTGTATTTGAAACAATCCTCTTGCAAATTGTAAAATGATCCAGTGTCAAAAACAACCCGGTGTGATGTCTCAGTTAGGTTTAATCAACATTTGGGTGCAAAACAAACACTAATGAACAATACAAATCTATTACCTCAGAGACAAAAGGACAAAATGTTCACCTACGCGTTTACAAGCACAAATAACACCTACACATCCTTACAACTCTGGGGATAACTGTGGGCTTGTGATGGGGAATTCATGTGACAAACTACAAAAAAACATGTTTAATTGTTGCTAATGCGAACGGAGAATACAACGAAAATTCGCTCAGCTGTCTTGAGTCCTCTTTAAAACCATATGGATTTTCCCTACAAGAAAAGATGAGAGGAAAGTATAAACAACACAACAACGTGTTCCAGGTCCTTATGGATCACGATATGATTAATGTATATATGGGGCCAAGTTCCTGAACTGTTCACAAATGCCAAAATAACAAGGCTGTGTTTTGTTTGCAGCTTTTCAGCCAAGAAATTTATAATTTGAAGTGAAACTTAACAGTAATGGAAACTAGCTGAAGGAAAACAAGCTATATTATCTAGTTTAAAAAAAAAAGCTATATTAACAGCTGAGGACAAAAGATATGAAATAAGGCATGGTAATTGCGGGAATACCACTGAACGCTGTGGTTAATAGAAGATAAGGCTGGAATGAAATTTGACACTACCATCACAGAAGATCGACAGAGGTAGTTAGAAGCAGGAGGATGGGTTTGGGACCGAAAGTCTGTTCTGTTAATTACAGTTCCGTCTCCACTCCAAATCTCTAAATTAGCTTTGCTGAAATGATCTGCGTTCGTGGAACAGTGAAAGGAATCAATTTGCATGCTAAATATAACCCTGCAAATTCAATGAAGGGGCAGTTTTAATATTTTCCCCACTTAAGATAATGGTGGGCACCACTGCTAAATTTGGCCCTAATGGATCCTTTAAAGACAAATTACGATTTTCAACAGGAAAAAAATTACAATGCACAGTTCTATATCTCTTTCTCTTTCCTATTAAATTGTGTGAAAAGCAAAATTGCACTTTACTGCATTTCCTCTGACATTTTTCTAAAAATCATGTGGTTTTCATTTAGATGATTTTTTTCTTTCTCTTTAACGTGAATAGTTGGGAAATTTATGGGTCCAATTATAAAGGCAAGTTTTGTCAAAATGCTAAAGTTTTCAACACAGTTGGGTTCGCATTAACATCCTCTGACACAACCAAAGGCACAACCTGAACAAATCTACAGCAGAGAGAGAGAGAGAGAGAGAGAGAGAGAGAGTGAGAGAGAGAAAGAAAGAGAGAAAGATCTATTTCCAGTTTCAGCAGCCAGCTTGATTTTCTCATACTCAAAAGATACTCGAAAGATCTACAGAAACTCACTCTCTGAGCTTACGGTGTGTTGGATAGCAGAGTGTATTTCGTCTTCTGCTCCATTGGTCCATACCAGATGGATGATTCCTCAAGGTGATTTTTTTTTTTTTTTTTTTTTTGCGCTAGAGCTACATTGATTTGGTAGCAGCAGGCAGATGTCACACATGTGCTGAACAGTGCTCAATGACTTTGCTATCCCATTCCCATTTAAATTGCTTCTACTTTTCCTTTCTGACACCTGTTTAAATCAATGTCTTCCTCTGCAGGTCATGGGCTGAATGTACTGAGGCGCTCACCGAACCGCCTCTCAAATCCACTAAAATCAACACAATAATTGAAATATTTTCAAGCTGATTACACCAAGGCCCGAGGCTCGGCTGGTTGCTAAGAGCGCACTCCCCGGTTGCTAGGGGGAGTAAATCATCTTGCATTATTTGATTTTTGTTACTGATATGAAACCCCTAGTCCCTCGATTAAATGTCTCACAGTCAGACACCTAGGGGACGGAGAAAAGAGACAAAATAAAACAGTCACAGTGAACCTGTCAAATAGCATCTCAAACTTTTTCCTGTCCTCCGGGCTCGGACACAAATCGGTCTGCTTATTTGTGTTTGTTCCAGCCGGAATGACAAAGCAGAGACGAGGGAGCGAGCTGATTGAAGTGGAAGAGGGCAGGCGTGGTGAAATGTCAGAGAATCACACATCAATCTGTGCTTTGCTCCTATTATCAAGCTCACTTAGCACTCCCAGACTAAGCCTGACTGGGTCATTCAGGACAATGAGAGTGGCGGCAAAGCAGGACGAGAACAATTTAGGCAGTGTTTCCTCTTATTCCAAACTGCGGTAGTTCTGTTCAAGCTATTGTGTATTGTGTCCTTGTAGAAACCTATAGGCGTCTTTACGGTTCTGTAAAGAGGTAAACATGATTGTTTACGGATCTGTAAAGATGTAAACATGATTGTTTATCATGTTATGTAAGTTCAGACCTTGGAATTACATCCAACTTCCATGTCCATCTTTTGTTAACAACATGCTATCCAGGAAAATTCGAGATTAATGAATGATGTATACATGTATTACCCGCACAAATCAACAAACTGTAGAGTCCGTGTTATAGATTTAAGTTTAAAGACACAAAAGTGCTGTTTTCTGTATTGTTGATGCAGTGGGCAGCCATGTCGCTTTGAGGTCAGTCGATGAACTCAGGGTTGAGAAGAAAATCCCATGGTCCAGAGTAGAAACTCTGAATTGAAGTGATACTTTGCTTGTTTTTGTCCTTTAAATCGAATGCAGTATTAATTCTGAGTCACAAAATATTCACGAAGTAGAATTATAACTTAAATTCAATTTAATAAAATTCAGTTAAATTCTTTTTTGTATAGCCTCTCAAATCACCTTTACAGAACATAAGGAACATAATATGAAAAAGTTCAAGATTAATGTTAGACTTATATTTAAATGTGTTTGTATTTATCCCTAATGAACAAGTCTGAGGTGACTGAGGCGATTGTGGTGAGGAAAAACTCCCTTAGATGGAAGAGGAAGAAACCTTGAGAGGAACCAGACTCAAGAGTGAACCTCATCCTCATTTGGGTGACACTGGAGGGTGTGATTATAAATATACAGTCTGACAATTGTGTATTTATGAGAAGGTTGACCACATGACCACGTGGAGTTGGCTTCTCCTCTTAGTATGTCAGAAAACTTCATAAAGCAGAGTCCAACTGGTGCTGGTACATCTCTAGATGCCTCTGGATAACTAACCTTTCGGAAATGACTCCTGAGAAAGCAGAGAATGCAAAAGTGTAAGAAATGCTTCTTTATGTGAGAGAATCATAAGAGCATATTGTGAATAAGATAAGTATGAAATACAGATAGTACTTAATTATTTAGCCAGTTTGTAAGGTAACGTCTGACTTTCAGCGTACCACTTCATCAGTTTTTTCATCAGTGCTTAGCATGCTAGCTAACTTATAAATGATAAAAACCATACTTCCAGTTTTACTTAAAATGTCTTTTTAAAGGGCTACATTTATTTCAGAGGTTTTTAATTTTACACTTTAATGTTAAAACGCTTGAATTTTAGATTTAAAATTCATACTACAATTTCCAGATATAAAATATCAATCTCATAACTGCATTTAGACAGAAATCAATGCCTAGCTAGTAATCACAGTACCGATGCCTTGACATGCTAGTAATACAATATTATGAGAAAAGTGTTATAGTATAGTATGGTAAAGTTTTAATGGAATAAAATCATTTTACAGTGTTAGAGTCACAGAGATGTCAGCTAGATAGTGCTCACTATCACTTATAAACAGAACATAACCTACAGAATGAGCTAGCCAAGTATAATGCTAGCTAGCTATAAAAAAATATAACATTTTCTGGCTGAAGCATTGTCCTACTGCTAGGCTGAATGTACAGGCTATTCATGATGCTCTGTGTATCTTCAGGGATGATAAAACTACAACTATAACTTTAAGGCAAACCCCTTTACGTGCTCTGTTTTCCCAGTGTGTTTTATTATCTATTCCGTGTATTGTGTTGATCTTGTCTGTCAGAAATGAGCACGATCTGTATAGTGCTATCACTAGATAAAATACAGAGCACTAAATATAGTCTCACCATGTCTGAAATACAAAACTACAGAGATACACACAAATACCTCCCATTAGTCACTAGCTAGCTATCATGAGCCAGCTTGATCTCAGTTCTCGATGTATTTTATTATCTAATCTGTGTATTTTGTTTTCCAGCTTGTCAGACACGTTGGTCATGAGCCAGATTTGCATTTGGATTTACATGGTAGCTGAAACACAAAGCAGTGAATATTACACAGAGGGAGATCACACTGCCGAGATGATTCACTCTTGCCCAAGTTTCAAATCTAAAAAAATACAGAGAAAAACCTCCAGTTTTTAGTTCAACTTCACAACCGGGCAATGATACAAACTCTAGAAAAATGATAAAACTGAACCCTTTTCTTCTTATAGTGCTTGTTTGTTTACTCTAGCACACATTTACTCTATTCTCTCTCTCTCTCTCTCTCTCTCTCTCTCACACACACACACACACACACACACACACACACACACACACACGCACACACACACACATGACTGCTTGTCAGCTCTACTCTGTTACACTGTAGTCTGACCTCTTTCATGCCTGAAGTTAGGGCATGATAACATTTGACATATCTGAGATGGCTGGTTGCTAATTTTCCGACCTGGCTCCCTGACACATTACTGACTGTGTGTTACTATTACAGGATTGTCAAAGCGACCCTCAACAGCTCAGGAACATCAGGTTTTTAAGTATGAGTCTCTACTAAATTAATGTTTGTTTCATGTTTAACAACCATGAACTGTAGCTTTACCTTGAGCAAGGAAACCTTTATGCTTTTGTGTTGTTTTTTTTTTTAGATTTGCATTCCACTGTGTATTGTTACCGCCTATGAAAAATAATATTTTAATATACATAAAATAAATTGACAGTTTAGTCCTGGTCATATTAATGGTAGATCCGGGGTGTATCCCTGGAACACTAGGCATAAGGAACTAATACAATAGGAATATTGGACCAGAGATCCTAGAACTACAATAGTACCCGATGACTCAACATATAATCTTGTGATATAACTGTACATATGTACACCTTCACCAGGCAACAGTGTGGAAGTGCACAGTTTTACAGAAAATCTAGATCTAAGAAGCTCAAACTTGTTCAAGCAAGACAAAATGAGCTCCATGAAGACATGGTTTAGGAAGATTGGAGTGGAAGAACTCAGCCCAGAAACCTGACTCACTGACCACCTTTAGGATGAACTAAAGCCCAGACCTCCTCACTCTTCCAACATCAGTGTCTGATCTCACTAACGTTTTTGTAGCTGAATGAACACAAATCTCCACAGATACACTCCAACATCTAGTGGAAAGACTCTACAGAAGACAAGAGTGGAGCTGAATATAACAGGAAAGGAAGGACCGGCGTTGATATAGGACGATCAACAAGCACAGGTGTCCACATACTTTTGACCGTAGCTTAATACTGAATACATACAGCATTTAAATTTTTTTAATTTAAAATTAAATTCCACTATGAATACAATCTACTGATGCCAGAAGATCAGGTTAAATTTAATTTCCAGTACAAGCACGACTAAATCTTTCGTACAGCCAATAAAAGAGCTGTGTTCTTCCACAATGTCCCTGAAAAATGGTCAAATCCTAAACACTATAAAAGAGCGTGAGTGTTTTTTTTATTCACATCATAAGTACCGTCCAATTTATCATGAATATCCAGCAAAGTATTTAAAGATCCTTATCCACAAATTTGTCCTCTGATAGTTATCATTAAATTAACTTTAGTGCACATTTTTGTCATAAAATCAAGGTCTGTGGTTTTCTCCAAGCAGATCGACCTGAAAATGTTTTAACCCCATTAAAATTTTAGCGCAAAATTAGAAACAATGACATTTTAGTACAAAATAAGAAAAAATGTTGTTTCCCATTTGGCACCAATTCTACAGGATTTACTACAAGGGCATCAGAGACAAGTGGAAACTGCTGGTGCTTGTGTTACTAAATGAGATCAGTGCTGGAAATAATGAGAGAGGTCAAGTGGAGGGAATCACATTATTTTAATTGTCAGTCAGTCAGAGAACAGTCACGCATGCTTTTAGTCAGATAAATACAGCCTTAAAGTGATAAAACACAGCTAGCAATTTATTGGAAGCGGCCAATAGAGGATTCAATCCTAGTTCAAGCACAGCGACTGGTTAATCAACTACAATGTGAACATGTACTGTGTCTGACCTTTAACCTGCGAGGACACTAGAGGCATGTAGGGCCTATTTAATGCTTAGAATTTCACACATCCAGTACTAGGAGGACTGAGAATAGGTTTATTCTTCAGGAAGAACCTTTTCCTTTTATTTTTTTTAAGTGTAAATCCAGATTAAATCAGAACTGTAAAGAAATAACACCTTTTAAGAGAAACGTTATATCAATACTATTTGTGTTATCTAAAATACAGGGGGTCTTTGAAAAGAGTACTATACACTAATAATACACACTTTTTATGTCATATGCTACGCTGTATTTTTAAGTCAATAACAAACACCCTACAAATATCATTCCGTGACCTCCATGCCATTTCATTCAGCATGGAAATACCACAATAGCCACTAGCCCAAAGACATGTTCCTCGACAGGGAAATGTTTCAGGGGCAGTCAGGTGAACAATGGACTTTATCCCTTAAGGGGTTAACACATTATCACAAATAAATTCACAGTAAGTTAAAAAAACAAAACAACAAGAGTTAAAAAGGCTCCCGTAAGAGAATTTGTGGGAATTATTGTCAAATAAATTCCCAGTGACGCCACAGTGATATCTGGGGTGAAGAGAATAAAACGCATGTGTGAGATATTTTATGATATTTTCTATATCACTTTTTCTTACAGTCACAATAGACAGTAGTAATTATCGTGATCTCGTGTATGCAAAAGAGGGCAGATAGCACTTAACTCCAAGTGTGTTACTCCAAAGAGTGTGCTGCCCTGTGATTTGGTTGGTCGATTCACCTGTTCGCCTTCATCACCTCCATGTTTAGAGCTGGCTGGTAGATGGGAATTGGCAGGTGACTAAGGTTGTGTCTTAATCAACTCTAGTTCAGTTGTAATCAGGTAGTCTTCCATTTTAGGGTCTCTCTCTCTCTCTCTCTCTCTCTCTCTCTCTCTCTCTCTCTCTCTCTCTCTCTCTCTTTCTCTGTCGCTCTAGTGCACTGGAATGCTCTCTCTCTAAATAAATCCCACAATGCACTGCACAATACACAGAACTCACTTTCCGTGGTCACTGTTCTCCCTTTTTGAAAATGACGTCACCTTCCACCAAAAAATTGGCGGAAGAACCAAACCCTTAGCCAAATTTGTCTACAAATGTAACTAGCTTATTCCTGTTGTTTGTTGTAGCTCTCAATTGATTACTTACGATAGTGTAGAGATAGTGTCCCTTACGTTAGTGTAGATAGTGTCCCTTAACTTTATTTATCCTTCTGGATACGGTCGCTTTGAGACTAACAACATTTACGCTTTTTTTTTCTCTAAGAAATCCAATCGGTGGAAATGTCATGAGGATTTTTAAGAGAAAAATTAAAGTATTTTTTTTAGAATGTGCTTGAATTAGCATAAAAAATATTAGAAAGATACCTGTCATAATGTTTGATGTTTGAGGTTTGACAACATAACGCCGGAAGTCGAGTCATCAGTGTCCAGATATGGAGTTTTAACCAGTGCCTGAACTCATGTGCATGATATACTAAGGTAGAGAGCTGACTGAGACAAACCCCAAATTTAGTAAGAAAGTGTCAAGGGACAAAATGCCAACCAGCAGCTAAAGCTACAGTATCTATGAACTAGGGAATAAGTAATAATTTCTATTACATTTATGAACACATCATCATACATTTTTTGATAGGTATGTGTTTGACTTAAAAACAACAGTTTTATTTATATACTGTATATACACCTGATACTTTCTACATTTCAGTCTCAGTTATTTTGGGCTGTTAATTGATCAATAAAAACTGTGAATCTTTCCTCTTAACACTTCTCTGAACCTAAAGGGACGACGATAACAGCAGATAATTATATCCGAAGAGTCACAAATATTTGGGGCACGACCTAAACCACATGCTATTCTACTGAAAAGAATCGGAAATCCGTATGATAATTGTACTTTATTGGCCAAGGACACTTGAGAGGAATACACTAGGAATTTGTCTGGGTTGTTTCAGTCTGATTATACTAATGCGTCTGTTAAGAGCACTCTGAATCCACACCTCTCCCTCTCCTTTGCTCAGGAAGGTCCTATGTGGAAAAACAAAAGGGGGGAGTGTTAAGGCAGGGCCGATCACAGGCCTCCCCTTAAATAAACATGAAGCCTGCTGGCCAGAGGTCTTTCATTAGCCCATAGTCAGGCCTGGCGCGTGGCAACCAGATCGATAAGGCAGCCCTGCTCCCTTTATTTACCAACCTCCACATTTCTTGTGGCCGAGTTGTCTTTTTTTAATAACCAGGCAGCCCTGTTTAACTGCTTTATTCAGGGCACTCGGTGTGGGACCATCTGGTCCCCTGCCCTGTAAGACTCTCCTAAAGCCCGGGCCTGACAAGCAAGAGATATGTCAATGCAGACCTGAGCACAAAGCAACATCTGCCGTGCCTGACACCCTCTATTGTATGGCCATTTAATCTGTCCCCCCTCCTCCCCTTCAGCGGCGCACAACAGCCCCTCCGTATTATGTTTTGCCACTCAATTAGCATTATCATCGCACTGAAATAGAGGCCAATTTACTTTTAATGACATCATTGTTAGATGAGTGACAGTGGGCCGGATAGAGCTAGATAAACGCGGTCCAGCCCACTGGCCGGGGAAGAGGCGACCAGCCAATCAGAGCAGCCCCCTTCCTCAACCCCATCGCCACCAACATTGTTTCCTCCAGTTCACAGAGGCAGTGTGCTGGAAAATTGAGTCCAGATTCATTAGGTTTCCAGTGCGCCGCTCAAGTCAGTTAAATTGATACATTTCCTAACAAAATTGAAGTGCTTTTGTGCCGCCTGCGGATGGCTGGTGACCTCGCCCGGCCTGCTGAGCAGCTGAAGCAAGCTGATGGATCCATTAGACCGCTTATACCGCTTATTCCGTTCCCTCCATCTCTGACTGACACTGTAAATCTGAACCAATTTCAGCCTCTAATCACCATTACAAACCCCCTTTCCACTGTCCATTTGTTACTCCGCAATTCGAATACACAGTGCAGATTGGTCCAGAAATCCCAGTTTAAAGGTGCAGCCCTCCCGCTTCCTTCAGGCTAAATGGTTCATGACTGGCAAGACCCTTTTCTTCCTGCAGAGAGAGAGAGAGAGTGAGTGAGTGAGAGAGAGAGAGAGAGAGAGAGAGAGAGAGAGAAAGAGGTAAAAAGAGATACAGAGGGAGTAGGATTGAGAGCAGAAGAAAATAGGAGACAGAGAGACCGAGGGTGAAAACATACTACTAAGAGATAAAGGCTAAAGATAAGAGTTCAAAAAAACCACAAGGCCTTCACCCAAATCCCTAGAGATATGCAGGAAATTAAAATGGAATAACAGAAACTAAAGGAAGGAGGAAAAGGTTGGGAGTGAACTAAAAGATAGAAAATGGATGCGTGTGAAATTTAGGGTGCTTGATTCCGGCAGGCCTTAAGGCCACCATGCCAGAGGCAGTACAGAGCATCCTTTGAATAACAATCACTTTTCCACCTATGAAAACATTTTTTTCATCCACTCCAACATTTTTACACCTGCTTTTATCAGAGCAACGGAGCGTGCCGCTCGGCCCGAGCTGGAGGATATTATTTTCATGTTAGCCTCGACCATATAACTCCATTTAATATGCGCTCTATAATTTCAGACACTTTGATAATAAAGTGCGCATGCGCTATGTCATATCGCCATAACCTTCAACTTATGTTCAACTTTTCAGTAGAGAACTTGTCCTCTTTATACGGAACAGGTGAAGACAAGGGTTCCGCACACGTCGCCGTTAAAGGTTAGGGATGAAGGAAAAATTATTTAGGATATACGCAGCAAAAAAAAAAAAAAGGAAATCTAGTATTTCCGTGTAGAAGATTATAATAAACCAAATGTAAGATGATTAAATCTGTTTCTAGGCATTTTTAACTCTTTTCGAGCTTGACATACGTATTCTAGTTCCGATGCAGATAATTTAGCTGTTTGTAAGATTTTACTTCTGAAAAAAAAAAAAATCTGTCAATAGAACAAGACTGAATATTTAAAGCTGGAGAAGAATAAAACAACGTCTACAAATAATCTTATATTTGGTTTTGTATTATAATAGGAAATACTAGAAGAATTAGAATCTATTCAAGATATTTTCTCTTGCTAAGATGTCTTTATTTATTTCTTTATTTTTGCGCACTGGATTTCTGAGGGCTTTAGACAAAAAAAGCAGTCTGTTCCTCTTGTCAATCGAAATTGTCTAATTACAATTGCTCCTCATATCATCCAAGAGCAGTGGAAACACTTTTTAATTGATATTGAGATGTTTATGCCCTCAGAAAGTAATTAAGAATTTCAATTAATCCTGTCTAATTTCTGGACATCTTGCCTGAGCGTCCTTGAGTGCCCAGCGTATTAATTCAGCACTAAAATAGAGCTGGTTTACTGTATGTTACGCTGAATCCTGGCCCTGTAAATGAGGCTACATACAACATTTAAATTAAAACCAAACCCATTTATTTTTAAAGTCGATTAAAAATAAAGCTAGGCGCCGGAGTCAGGAGACGGCGAGCTCTCGTTTCTTTGTCTTTCTGCTTTTGTATCTGATCTTCAGACCTGATGTATCAAGAGCGGATCTGATAAAGGCCTCAAGGCCAAAGGCTCCTCAATAATCAATACCACAGTGTCGTAAGAATCAATTAAACAACTCGCCTCCTACAAATTCAGCTTCATTTGGGAAGGGGGTGAAAAATTAGAGCGCTGACCTCTCACTTTTTCTTAATAATGAGCTAATTTATTGCTCTTTATTCACTGTTTGGTCAGGGGTTTGTTTATTCAATTCAATTAGTTAAATTTTATTTGCAGAGCAGGTTTAACAATGGACATTGTCTCAACTCAAAGCAGCTTTACAGAACATAAAAAAAATTATATTATACAAGGATTAATATTATACAAATGTTCAAGATTAATATTAGACTTATATTTAAATGTGTTTGTATTTATCCCTAATGAACAAGACTGGGGTGACTGAGGCGACTGTGGTGAGGAAAAACTCCATTAGATGGAAGAGGAAGAAACCTTGAGAGGAACCAGACTCAAAAGTGAACCTCATCCACATTTGGGTGACACTGGAGGGTCATATTTATATATAAATATACAGTCCGACAATTGTGTATTGATGAGGAGGTTGTTGTCCTCAAAGACCACATGTAGTTGCCATCTCTTCTTAGAATGTCCAAAATCTTCATGAAGCAGAATCCAACTGAAGCTGGTTCATCTCTAGATGCCTCAGGATCCTCACAGGATTGATGCCTCATCTCAATGAAGGTCCAAAATCTTCATAACAAGGAACACAACTGTACCTGGTACAGTACAATCTCTGGATGCCTCAGGATTATACGTAAAAAATCTAGAGAAGAACATTTTCTTAACAATCCTGTTTCTTCTAAAAGTGTACCACACCATATAGAAGGCAACCTGGAAAAGGAGAAAGCACCAAAGAAAAAAAAAAGAGGCTGCATTTCATTCATCTGACAACTACACGATGCCATCCTGGCCTCAAAATCCTCAGTGTATTCCACACTGCGTGCGTCTTCCATTTTATGTATTACTGTAGAGGAAAGCAGAGAAGCTCCTCTTAGACTATTTATACTCGCAACTCCTGAGCCTTTGGAATGAACGACAGAAAAGTGACAACACCTCTGCTGCTTTCACCTCTGTTTGTAAAGGAAAGAAATAAAAAAAGAACAATTCCCACTTTGCTGGCCTTGCACTCCTTTTTTCCTTCACACATGGAGTCAGTTGCCCGGCTCGCCCACCCGGTCCCGCATGAGGGATTAAGGTGACATAATCCTAGTGGTGGCCTGAGTGTAGGGGTGTTGAATAGGTTTGAACCCTCTATGCCATGTGGAGATAACATTTGTCAACGGGGCGTCTCTGCTCCCTCATTCATAGATTAGTGGACCGGCTCTTTTCAGCGTGTGAAATGGCTTTGGCACTGCAGCATGTTTATGCTAAAAAAAGCCAACCTCCCTGGACAGGCAGCATGTTGTGTGTTCCTTAAAGACAGCTTCTGCTAGTAGTCTTTGGCCAGCGTGGAGTTCAGCAGCTCATTTTTATCAGAGGATGCTGGCAAGATGACTGTGATAGACACTGCTGCACAATTTGTTAGCAAGACACGGCTAACAAAGGGTTTGTTGAGATACATTTAATACCCTGACATAGGGTTACATGGCTGCTTAATAAAACACACTCTCTCTCTTTCTCTCTCTCTCTCTCACACACACACACACACACACACACACACACACACACACACACTAAGAAAAGGGTCCACTATAATGTGGCAAAGTTTATTATAACATCCTTAGCGAAAAAAATACCGATTTAAACAACAACAAAAAAAAGCCTCCTGCATCAGTAACTCTGTGTGTCCATTTGAACTGTTCATGTCTGTTAAATCAGAATATGTATCATCATAGACCTTTTGAAGGAACTCTAATCAGTCAAGTCCACACTTCAAATTTCGAGAGATTCTTTGCGTCTCAAAGAGCTCGAGAGCGGAAATGAGATGTGACATTTTGTTTGTGCCGTGCACATGCTCTGCAGTAAATAAATAAATATCGGTGCGTGACAGACAGAGACTGCCTAGTGTCGTCTCCTCGCACCACACTCTCTGGTTAACTGTCACACCATTAAATTGTCTCTCTCTCAGACATGTCGCCCTCCTGATTGGTTAGCAGATGTAAAGTGAGGGAGCACTTGCCAAACAGTTTCCGAAAGCATGAAATTGACATTGTGAATCACATGTGACACCCTGACTTCTGTGGCTTGTAATTGATCTGCATTTAGACCATGGGCGGTGGGGGGAACAGAGGCAGACAGACAGGTGACACGGAGACGAGGCGAAGGATGATATCGCCATTACAGCTGGAAAAAATGTTTCTGAAACCTCTTTTCTTTCTGACATCACCATCCCCACCTCGCACCTCAGGACCGATTCCTCAGGTTTGTTTTCATACCTGTGTTATAAGGACACGATCGAGGCTCGAGATATCTCTCAACTACTCAGAGTCTGCTGCTTATTGCTCTTTCAATTGAAGGATCTCTTCAGTCATTCTAATTAAATTGAACTTTTTAATCTGGCTCGTTTAATCCTGAGTCTCGTGTGGCAGGGCCTCGGTGATGTGATTCTGAAAGGAAGTACTCCAGATTCCCATATTTGCTCTTATCTCCATCCTACTTTTGCCTACACAACCAGAGGTTTATGCATGGCACAGAAGAACCGTTAGAATATCTTCATTCACTTTATGTGAATATGATGCAGAATGTTTAAGGTGTCTGTAAACATTAGGCTTATTTTCTTCATTGTTGTTCAGAAACAAATAAAGTAAAACATACAGTATATTAATTTTATTCAGTTCAATTCAATTTATTTGTATAGCTATTTTATCAATTCACGTTGTCTCAAAGCAGCTTTACAGAAGTATAGAAACAGAATAAAATATTAATGTTTAACATTAAGTTACTATTTATCTCTAACATTTATTCCTAATGATCAAGTCTGAGGCGACGGTGGTGAGGAAAAAACTCCCTGAGATGATAAAAGGAACCTCATCCTCATTTGGGTGACACTACACAGGAAATAATGTCATGTAAATAATGTCCTTTCTATGAATGTTTATAATCGAGTGGAACTGTGAAAATAAAGGTCCTGAGGAACTAATATGTCAGGGTAATAATTGACTTATTATTATTATTATTATTATTATTACTATTATTATTATTATTATTATTATTATTATTATAATAAAATTAAGTAATTAATGTATTTATTTATTTAATTCTTTATTTAATGTTATCCTCATGTGATGCACCAATTTCATGCTCTCAGAGGAGTTTCAGAGGGATGTGGAAGCTTAGTACTTAAGGTGTTTCCCCACTGGTCAGAAGGCTGTGGGTTTGAATCCCAGGTCCACCAAGCCACCACTGCTGGGCTGCTGAGCAAGACCCTTAACCCTCAATAAAGTGAGGGTTAAATGTAAGTCGCTCTGAATAAAGCCTTCTGTGAAATGACGTAAATGTAAATGTGTAGTCATTTACTAAAAAATTGTGTGTATATAATTGCAAAACATTTCAATCTTCTTTATATTCATAGGTTTGAGCATGTAGACTGCTCGCTGTTCATTTATTCAGTTCACAGGTTTACATTAGAGTTCAAATTCGGACACTGAGCTTCGCCAATTTGTTTTCGTTTTCCAGTAAACAGTGTGAATATGTGTGTGTGTGTGTGTGTGTGTGTGTGTGCACAGTTAACTGGACCGCCAACAAGCTGGCATCCCATCCGTGGTGTATTCCCACCTTACGAGCTGTAAGCTCCTGATGCACTGTGACCCTGTACGTTTGGGCATCTTGACAATTTTGTTTAATTATTAAAGATAAATTAAATGAAATATTTAGTTTGAGTCTCTTTGTATCTCCTCCCTTTCGTGTAGTTCCAAGAAACATCTGTCATTGCATTGTCGAGCATAATGATGGATGACGTCTGTAGCCATATATTCATAAATGCAGAGGCAGGAACACAGATTTTCTTCTACTGCCACAATTTATTTACATTTATTTAAATAAAAAAAAAAAAATAGCATTTTCATTTTAAAAATACTATAAAATATCGGTTATTTTCTGCATTTTTATTAGCATGTTGACATTATTTTTGTAATAGTACCCAATACTCTTCAATAATCACAGACAGTTCTGCTTATAAGTTTACACTCCCTGGGAAAATTGTTTGTAATCTTAAAAAAAGCCCAAATTTTTTAATTAATTAATTTGTTTGTTTGTTTGTTTGTTTATCTATCATTATTGCTCAGATAAAGCTATTCATCACCACATTAATTAATTAATTAATTAATTAATTATATTATTATATATTAATTGCTGAAATGACACAGTGGACTGTAGTTGGTATAGTAGATGTTCTCCTCTCTTATACAGAAGTATTAAACATACTGGGTGTTTTTTTGGTTTTATATTCTTTCTTTTTTTATTTTAAAACCCTTGTGTGTTTAAGTTGTTCTTCTGGAGACATCTTTTAAGGCTCCATGAACCCTGAAACTACATTTTTTTAAGTAGCTAAGAACCCTTAATTAGTTAATAAACTCTCACTGCAAAAAAAAAATATAGTAGAAAATGTATTTTATATTTCCTATTACACAAAATTAAAAAACCTGTCTATTAAACATATTTCTAGACATTTGTAACCGTTTTAAATAGTTTGGTTCTATTGGCAGATTATTATTATTATTATTATTATTATTATTATTATTATTATTATTATTATTATTAACACTGGCTAAAAATAGTTTTAATAATCTTATATTTGATTCATATTTCAGTGATTCAACTAAATTTAAGACTATTTGCAAAGATGTCTTCAGGTTTTGCTCGTCCTTCTTGTGAGACCCTTCAATGTTTTATTTAGATCCTTGAAAAGGAGTATGTTTAGGAAGTGTAGAACCCTTAAATATTCAATGCACACTTAAAGAACAATCTTATGTTCAAAGACAAGAAGACAAATGAAACGAAAGCGAAGAAAACAGAAGCAGGAAGTGTTAACTGCACGATAAACATAACCGCAAGGATCCAAAGTTAATGAAATTTGATTTCCTTTTTATTTATTGGTGCTGGACACCGTCATCATCCTCCATTGTCTTTAGAGCCATAGGTATATGAGAAGCTTGTGTGGTTTGCTCTTTAAGATTCAGATCAGGAACAGTTGTGATAAAGCTTGTTCTAGCTGGGGATCCAGAGATAGAGGTCTTACCTGAGAGTCATTTTCAGCATGATCGCCTTTATCTGGACTAAGCTGACTTCCTCTGTCCTCTCTCAGCCCTTGCTAACCTCTCACCTGGACAACACCATGCCACCAAACATAGGATTGCATCCTGCCAAAGATGCTTGTTTGCAAGGGATTAGCCTTTTTTTTTTCAGTTACACTGACCAGGCTTGGGTGCCATAGTTGGTGAAACACATCCCAGGACAATCGCTATAATCAACATGGGCTAAAAGCCAAAGCATATAAACACAGAAAAGCTCTGGACATTCCATCCTGTTTAACCAAGAGAGGAGCCGTAAATCTAGCAGAGTGAACAAACACATGTTTACAGTCAAATAGTGCTTTATTTATTTATTTATTTATTTTCAAACAAATATACCATGGGAAAGCAGGGGGAGGGAATTTAATTGCTATGAAAATGATGATGCCCTGAGAGTTGTGTCACTAGGATGGTGCGGCAAATGAATGGAACAATGAGTCTTTCAGGCAATTACCTCATTAGATTGAGAGTAGAGTTTCATAATTTATCAGGCTGTCGAGATTAAAGTAATCCACAACACTGAAACTCAAGAGCTGATCTCATAATGGATATTTTAATCATGCCCCTCAAAAAGAACGAGGAGCCTATTAACTTTCCATTTCAATTTTTTAAATAAAAAAAAAAAAATGGCTTTGTGCACCTCTGAAATTACCAAGGCATCCCACAAGATGTTACAGTTGATTATTTTCAGACTTTAAAAGATCAGAACTGGATTCTAGGCTATTGCAGGCAAAACTATTTTTTTTCTTAATGTATCAAACGTATTGTCGTTTTTTTAAAAAAAGGAAGGAATTATGTATCATGCTACATATTGAATTCATATATGTAAAAATAAGACATAGGAACACCAGGCTGGAGGTGATAAGGGTATTTTTATACAGCAATCATGTTTGGAGCTGTCTGGTATTAACCCACACTGAGTAGAGTGGCGAAGTACACTAGGGACCGCAATAAGGTTAAAAGTCTGGTAAGAAGCGTTTCTATGGCAATGATGCAAGTTTATCCAGCGTATTTACATCCGAACCTCCTGAGAGGGATGTTAATGTAAGACTGGCGCCCTTACCGCTAGCCTCGGATAAAATCCCACAGAAATAGAGCTCACATCTCACCTCAATTTCTTCCTGTTTCTTTTCTCTCTCTTTGAATTTCTCATCTTCTCCTTTCTTTCATTACAGCAAGCATGCGATTAAACATGTTCTCCAAATCAACACAATGCTGAAGGAGGAACAAATTCTGACGCTGGATTAAAGCGTGGACACAATTGTCTCATTACCACTAAAGACTGATGCTTTCCGGCCCGATGCAGCTGTCGAGAACAGCCGATAAGATGGCTGTGATCCATTTGTTTGAATTGAGGCACATTAGAAACTCAAATAGCCTGAATTAGCAGCTAAATGTTCGCCTCAAACTGTCAAAGCAGTGGTAAACAAACAGCAGCAGGGTGGGAATAGAGCGATCCAGGCCCTGTGGAGGCACACTCTAGGGGCTTCCTGTGGAGACTTCCCCATAGTTACCACACTCGATACTGGCCCTGTGAACTACACCGAGGATATTTTCAACTAAGCAGGAATATGTGCTCTGACAAGGTTTAGCGTTCAGGAACAAAAACCTAAAAATGCTAGCCTTCTTCACATGTGAGACGTGCAGTTACATAAGATTCGCTAAGTTCATAAATCCATCTTGGATAAATTACAATTGCCTGTATTTATTTTGATATTTAGGGCACATTGCTATTTGTCCGACAAGGTTAAAGAACTGAAAATTGAAATAAAAAGACAAGCGAGATGGATTAAACGTGTTCATGGATCTAGTAATCGTATCATAACAATTCTATTTTCCTTATACACCTGGTGCATAACACATATGACATTTCGTTTTTATGTCGCCTCATACTTTTTACACCGTTACGATAAACTGGTCTTTCTACGAGAACCAGAAAAAAAAAAGAAAAAAAAACACAAGCAACTCGGTAACTCAGTTTCTAGCTCAGCTTTACAACTCCTCAGTTCAATTATGATATCAGTCATTTGATAGCACTCATGAGTATCCTCTTTGTAGAAAAGAGCAGAATAAACTCAAAAGCTTCTTATCTTTCACCTAAGGATGGATTGTGCCTTAGCGAGTAATTCATCTTCAACCCTCCATGGAAAAGAGACAGGCTGTGAGCTGACAAAAACACCAAGAGGATATGTGTATGTTTGTGTGTGTGTGTGTGTGTGTGTGTGTGTGTGTGTGTGTGTGTGTGTGTGTGTGTGTGTGTGTATCTGTAGCTCAAAGGGAAATGAATAGAGTGAGGTCAGTCCTATATTGAGCAGTGAATGGAATGATCAGGTCTTTAAAAGGCTATTGTGGGTTTATATTTGGTGAGAATAGCCATATTATCACATACTAGCTCTATTGTTCCGAAGTCAAAGTCATATCCGATGATGATTGGCTTGGTGAAGTGTGTTGATGGAAAAAAGCAGAGCCCATTGCCTCCCCATCTCCAGCGCACATTGCATTGGCATATGCGGCTCACTGAACCCCAGTTTTGGCCAAAATTGAAGAGCTTACACAGAGGAAAATAAATAGGTGGTTGAATAGCAATAGCCCGTGCCCCTGCACCTCTTATCAGTGGGAATCTAACAGCCGTGCTGTTTCAGAATTTCAGTTTAGCTTCCGATTAAGGTATGTCCCGGCATTTTATTCCCTACATCTCTATGCTTCATAGCTCTCAAAGACTTCTGGGTAACTGCCTATTATCCGACAGTTCCACTCCACTGACCCTGCCAATAAAACTTTTCATATCCCAATAAATGAACTCAATTGCTGCATTCTAAACATTTACACTGCGCTAACAGATCATCTCGAGACCTTGGAATTGGCTAAATTCATTTTTCCTGATGAATATATAGAAGGAGATTAGAGATATGATAGCTTTTCAGATTGCTGCACCCAGAGAAATTAGTTTAGCGGGCGTTTACAGAGGCTAAATTGGAACCATTAAATAGCGGATTGAATTGATAGCACATTCATTGTCTCTCCATCGGTATCACTGTAAAATCAATTAGCCGTCACTTTTTCCAATCCCAATAAAGTGTGATTGTCAGCCACGCATGACTACAGAGAGCCTGACAGGCACTTGGAGTGGAACACCATGTGAAAACAAATTTGTGTGCTGGGCGAACGGTGGTAAATGTGAGCTGTAATTGGGTGCGGAAGTACAATTGTCTTTATCAAAAGGCAAATGGGCATGGTATGGACTATTAGCTGGAGCTCTGGCCGTTCAGAAAGAAACTCATGAATTCTTTAGAAGTGCTAGAATGGCAGAGCGAAGACAAAAGGGATATTTATTACGTCTTCATTAGCACTGCAATGCCAGCACGATGGTTATACGTGGTTATACGTAACGAGATGCACGCTTAAAAATCACTGCTGATTTTCAAATGTAGCGTCACAATTTGAAAGAAATGTGACCTTTGACGATGTTGTAATGATGTAATGATGCAAGCAACTGAAGTAATGAGTGTAAAGGCATGTTGAACAGATGACACAATAAGGCTCAGTAGTGATGTGACCCTGATCAAAAGGAGAACATAAAATTTACCGACTTGTGCGTAAAGTTATATGCATTATTTAGAGGAAATAAAATTCTGTGTGGGAAATCAATCTAATTGCCTTTATTTAAAATCTAGGAGATAACTGGGGGATAAAGTAAAAATAAAAAATAGTATGCTTTATTATTATTATTAATATTATTTATTTATTTACTTACTTACTTACTTACTTACTTACTTACTTTATTTTGTATTTGTAAATTTGTCAGTATGTGTAAAATAAATCTAAAAAAAGGTGTAAAATGTTATTACGTATTTAAAAAATTAGGTTTACTATTATATATACTGTTTTTTTTTTTAAATCTAATATTTATATGAGAATACAGAAGAGTGTTCACTTTTTATCCCTCACACTTATCAATACTTACATTACTTTAAACCTGTTATATTATTTTAAACATTATTTTAAAATGGCAGTTTTTTGTTTAAAAAGCAAACATTTGTTTGACACCAGAATCATGTTTTAAACATCAGGTTCATTCTTTACTACTTGTGCTTTAATCTGTTCATGTGGAATTTGTCTTAAGTTTAATCTGTTTTAGTCGTTTACAGTCGTTTTGTTCCAATTTACTATGACAAATTGCACATCACTTTCCCACTATTATGGAAATAAACGTTTACTGAATGATCTGACTACACATACGGCACTTTGGGGAAATAGGATTAAAGATTTCAAAGTCTTTAGAAACTCAATATACTTATAGATGCATACTTATAGATGTCTATATACTGTACCATAGGCTGTATTTTTTATTTTGTGTACAAAATCGTGTCTTTTTCTAAGAGCTGCATTCATTCTGGTCAGCTAGTTCCCTTCAGAAGCAAATCAAACCACATTATGCCTGTCAATTTGCCACAGGCGTTCCCGGATGTCCTCTGAGATCAAGACTTTCATCTCATTTTGCCTTCTAATGAAATCAAAATGGGAATCCTTCTATCCCTTGCCTTTGTGCCAGGAATCCTATTATCCTTACATCGAGCAAGCCTTAGTACCATATTGGTGCAACTAATGCCACGGTTTTCGCATGCGACACATATGGACGTGCCAGCATCGCGAGTGGCTACACTATCACATATGCTGTGAAATTATGAAGCATGTGACATGTGGATATCACCAAACAGGCCCACAACAGATGAAGACCCGGGAAAGACCCAAGCGCCCAGCAGGAGCAGTTTGGAGAAGGACGAGAGGTTATTAATTGGAGGCTGATTAAACCGTTTGTGCGTGGAGTTGCCAGGATACTGTGCAGAAATTGTGCTCAAATACAGCAAAGCACTCAAATTTTTACAATCAACAGACTCTCGACAGATCTTATACCACATACATGTACTACGGCGTGGTCCAAACTCCAATATCAGTATCAATTAATATCAATATTACATCTAAAAATATAATGAAAGTAAAAAATAAGGTTGGAATAATTAGTCAGAAATTCCCAAAGATCAGTGTAATATATTGCAATATATTAATAATTCTTTAGTATGTTATATGTTTGTTTGTTCATCACTTAGTCTCTGAAAAATGCACTATTAAATTAAAGCTGTAGCAAATATAAGACTGAACTAACAAAGTTATTAAAACATCACAACAATTAACCCTAGTTGCTAGTGTGTCATTTGAATAAATAAATAAAATGAATAAATAAATAAATAAATAAACTGAATAAAATATCATGCTGCAGCTTATTTAAAAAAAAAAAAAGAAAATAAGAGGGGAAAAAATTCATTTCAGATATTAAAAATATATTCTTAATAATAATAATAATAATAATAATAATAATAATAATAATGATTAATTGCATATTACACACCGACTACTAATTGAGGTATAATGTAAGAACTGTGCCAGAGACACAGCTCCAGATCTGAGGTTGTTTTCTCTGTCCTTTACAGCTTGCACTTCTTTCCCGGTTCATGTTTCGGACAAGATTGACAAGAGGTCAGGGCCATCCCCAGGTCACAAGCCATCCCAGCTCGTCTGTCCAGCAGACGAGGCCTTTAATGTCATCCAGGCCATCGAGGTAAAGGAGGTGAGAACTTCTGCAGCAGGTTTTTCTCACGAACCTGGATGACCTGCGGGAGACCTTTCCTAGACGGTAGCCTCAGCTCGAGTGGGTGGCCGATCTGTAGAGAGGCCTACAGGTGTGGCGCAGATGCCAGTGGAACATGGCAGGTTTGAGCTGGGATAGCTGGGAGTTGGGACAGCAGCTCCCTTCTCACAGCTAGATGCTCACATCTGCTTCACCATTCTCTTGCAGTAATTACCCATCACACACGCAGAGCAGATGATGCACTCCACACCATTCGCCACCCAGCCAGGACTATTTAAGCAAACAGCTGAGAAGATTTCAATTAGGAAGCCACTCAGTAAATGTATTCACTGTAATCATTTTTAGAAATGACTTGAAGGTATCTATGGTGATTTTTTTGGGCGGGAATAAATTATGATAAAAAACAGCTTATAGTGGTTTAAAAAATGTTTAATGATTCCTGAATAAAGCGCATAGCAAAAAGTCATTTAAGTGTCGCTCAGCTCTGTTCAGGACTTTACAATTACAGCGACCTGTGCTATCAGATGGAAAGAGGAAGATAAAAAGCCAGGAACCTAGTAATGGAAATGTGTTTGGAGAGGTGCGGGCTCTAATAACTAATTTTGCCTAATAAACTATAACCGATTTAATCTCCACCTTATCAGGCCAAGATTTCACCACTTTCCTTTTTAATTGCCTATTTTGTAATCCTGATTCCCAGCGGAGCTGATGGTCTGGCTCTGCCTCCGGAGGGCTCGCATGAAAATCAGTTTGAAACGGTGTGTCAGTCTCATTCTGAAGTGGCCATCTGGCCAGCGTACAGGAGCACTGAACCCCGGGGTCTCACCCAGGCAATCAGCAGCAGCTTTACAAAATGTGTTAATGCAAATTTATTAGAGATTTCCTATCGGTCGCTCTAATCTGCTTTATTATTCTCCTCAGAGCCAGCCTGTTTTAAGGATCGAATAGAAAGCAGTCTGGCTCAATGCAACAAACTTTGATACTTTGCACACACACACACGTACACGTACACCGACATATGGGTCCGTGCAAACACACTCACGCGGTACATGCTCGTATATCCATATAAAGACACTCAGGGATCCTATCAGGGCTGCATGAATATCACTAGCTTTACTTCTAATGAATAAAATAAATGAATAAAACATTAAAAGTAACAATAAGCTTGATCTGAATATGGGGCTTGCTGCATTTCCATATGCTTGTGCAATAAACTTGATTTACATCCCTGACCTTGGCTTTTCTCTCTATTAAAAATGATGATTCTTTTATATACATAAGGTATACACACACACACACACACTCAGAATCGTCAAATAATACACACACGAAACAGCAATAACTAATTCATGAAAGAGCGCTGCATATTTTGCTCTCCTGCAGCACCAGGCATCTGAGACAATCCAAACAGAAATAATGGCTGGTTTGAATTCAAGCTGAACATATTATACACTTTAATGCTTATTGGAATACTGAATGCATCAACAACATTTATGATAATAATAACTGCCCTCCGAACAGGCAAAAAAAATAAATAAAAAAACGTTTGCGTTGTCTGTTGTCATTATGATAAGTGCGAGCACAAAATTGTATAATTCGTTCAATTTCAGCTTCTATTTGGACTGGACTGTAATACTATCAGTCTCACTTAATTCTGAGTGTAATTAAACATATGCACCGGGCAGCAGGATTCTCAAAGTTACATTATCATATCTACATAAGACAGGAAAAGGGATTTGTGAAAGTATGGGTGCATGGACAGAAGTTCTACGCCAGCCATTGATTTCATTTAAACTTGAAATGTTCCTTAACAAAAGCAGTGGAATAGTGGATAACGAAATGGAGAAAATACATTCCCATTATTTTTAATTGGACAAGCACTTTTACTTGACACTGCGGAGAGAGCTTTCAAGAGATAAGTTAAGTGAGCTGTTCCACAGAGACAAAGAAAAAAAAAAAATAAAATAACTGTTTCTTATTCTGTTCAAAAAGCTAGGACTTTATTGCTTTTCTGGATGATAGGGCAGAATCATTGTAAACAATTGCCCCTTATCCAGAGCGGGCAGAGAACTTGTTCATTTGCACTTTAGCATGCCTGTGTGTATCTGCACATAAAGGAGTCTATTAGGCAGTGAAGTTATTACAGGCAGCAGTCAGTCTCCCCATTGCTACGATAAGGGTTGAATAAGATTAAATTATCCTTATCACTCAGCTGACCCTAGAAACAATAAGAGGCTTGAGGCCAATAGATTGTGTGTTGAGACCGCCAGTATGACATTTATCAATGTGAGAGACATTTTTAAACACCATACAGTAACAATCTGGCAATCATCACCAGGGTGGCATCAGAGCAAACGTGTTCATTCACTGTAGGTAGAGAATAATGGGAAAAGCCCCTGCATTATTGCTGGCTCTTCCTGGAAGCTATAGAGCCCATCATTAATCCCAACTGTCTGTAAAATTGAGGCAATAAAAACCCCACTCGCTATACATCAAATATCTCAGCCAGTGATGCTCCAGAACATATAAATCTGGAGACAAATAAAGAGATTTATCAGGAGATTGTTTCAGTTAAGATTTCTGGGCACCCCACATTCTTTTTGTTGTACAAGAGAGAGACATTACACCCATGGCAGCGCGTGACCTCATTTGCTGAGGAGAAGAAATTTAATTAACAAGGCAAACATTGTCTGTCCCAGTGCCTCTGCTGAGACTCCAGCAGACAGCAACTACCTTTTAATACCCGTCCAAAACGGCGTCATTACAGCCCGACAGGCAACCTTCAAAAACTTCACTTAGTAAATATTAAATCACTGGAATCCAAGGACTTAAAATCCTCAAGAAGATTTTGATTTGTGTGTGTGTGTGTGTGTGTGTGTGTGTGTGTTGGTTTTAAGAAAATAACCACACTTCAATAATTACTCCAGACCTTCACAGCAGTGTTTCTTTTTTTTTTCTTCTTTTGTGTGTGTGTGTGTGTGTGTGTGTGTGTGTGTGTGTGTTTATCAGGGGGTGGGATGCACAGATGCCAGCTGAGTTGACAATATGCTCCTGGTCCAATGCCATGTAAAGATGGGGCGGAGTCCCTCGGTCTCTGTGCATCATAAAGCCTTTTAAATCCCAACGCATGCCAGTCCGGGTGCTCTGATGGAAAGGGAGGGCTCTGATGTGCCAATACACAGCATGATGGGAAGGGAAAAAAAGAAAGAGAAGGCTGATAAAAATTCAAAAGAGTGGCTGTCACTCATAAAGAGGAACCCCGGATACAGGACAGTGTCTGGGGATGGGAGGTGGGTACTGAGGGTAAGAGGCTGATTAGAGTGCCACTTATTGGCTGAGCTCACATGGACAGAATGAGGACAAAACCGAACTCAGTGGGCAGCAGAAGTTTGGGCCAGGCTCACTATCCACTGCTGTGACCCAATAAACACGACCATCACTCTTCTCAAGCTCCTCAGAGGCTGCAGCCTTCAGGCCCAGCTTCACCAATCGACCCTTGTACAGTACACAGCAGTAAGTACTGCAGAACACACATCATTTTAGAAAACATGGACTGCAAAGCAACATGGGGGAGTATAAGTAGACTGAGTTTAGAGTTTCTCAAGTTCAACTCAAATGAACCAGACTGCAAAAGAGTTCTTTTGTCTTGCTTTTATTCCTGTGTGTCGAGGTGTTCTAAGGTCAGCAGTAAGACAGGGATTCCCATCAACTGAAGCATGAACAGACCATTTAACCTCTGCTATGTTGTCATAGGCTTGGAAATGCCTTATGTGTTTGGTAAATGTTTTCCATGATGCAGTTTTTTTCTCAGCCATTATTGCAAGAGCAATGCCCGAACAAGTCAGGCAATAATAGAGCCAGTGCTCCATTACCCCAGCTTCCATTCATGCTAATGATGTGCACCATTACTCTTCTCCTGCTTTAACTCCTTTGCCATTTTACTGACTTATGGCACTATACATTACAGGCAAAATCACACTGGATGCAGGGGGGAGTTCAGGAAAAACAGAACAAGAGCGGTGAAGCCTGTACCAGAGACCACGGCAGAATGACACACAAACGATGCCATGTTTCTCCCCTTCCTTCTTCTGGTTTATCCAGTGTGAACGCATGTAATTGGGTCTGCGACAATATCAAACTCACAGCTGAAGTGAGGTGGCATCAAAAGCAGGAAGCACAGCAAAACAATTTTAAGCCTAATTTGGTATGAGACATGACTGTCCCAGTGGCGGCGCACAACACAGTCAATTACGTTATGGATTAAGTGTGCACAATCAAAAAGATAGAACAAGATAATGTGCTGAGATACATTCGCAACACAAGCAATTAATTGAAGAAGCGTGACACTGAGCTGTTCGAGATGAAGGAGGAGCGAAGGTTTTGGCACTTCATCATTATTAACGACAAAGACACCCGCGAATCTCCAGGAGGCCGAGCTGTGGCAGCATGGAGAAGAGGGGAAAAATGGGGCGGGGGTAGGCAGCCGTATGGTTCAGGAAAGGCAGACGGAGCTGTCAGACAGGCCGTCCGGATTCCGTGGCTGCTGTCTATTACTCATGTGACCATTGAACCCGCCAGGCGGAAAACGACTGGGGTTCACGAGGTGATTAATGAGCTCTCGACTGCCACCCGTCAAAATATGATGCCGATTATTAAGCCTGGACCTCTCACAGGACAGGGCCCTGGACCACACTTTCATCGAAAATCAATTTGATATTTCCCTCAAAATGGGAATCACTATGTCTTTATTCATTAACGGACTGACACTGTGTTTAAACTATGTGCCTGGCTTTGGTCCCACAGGTTTAAGAATTAGAGATAAGGAAGCTTCATGATGTACGTGTTGAGCATGTCACGAGTGAATATGGTCCAACTGGAAGCGATAGAAGAGATTTACATTGGTCCACTGAGAGAATGTCCAACATAGGGGACATATTACATACTGCGACGCACATGCTGGACATTCACAGAAGGTCCTACCGGAAAGAAAACGTAACAATACATTAAACGAATTAGTTTTCCAATAGGCTTGCAATAAAACCCAACGATCCGGCAGTCACCTTGTGCTAATATTAGAAATAGGAAGAGAAAGCGAATGGCAGCTGCGAAGCCATCATTCACAGGCTGCAGGAATAACGAGTTCTCCTCGTCCTCTTTCCGCACCTCCACATCCCCTGCATCCGCCACGTTAGAAGCAAAGCAAGGCTATGCAACGGCCATCAGGTTAGCCCACAGGAGACTCTGAAGGAGATGAAGCCACACATTTGATCTGTGTATCACGGTTAGAGGAACAGATGTGACAGAACGCTGGGTTCTTGATAAACAGGCTATCTAGGGCACACACCATCTAAGACGCCTCTCTGGGGGCAGTTGGGAAAACCCAAGGCATTACAAAGAAACCCAAAGCAAATTATCCTGACAGGGATGAAACAATAGCAAATTGGACAAATGATATAATGTGAGGCCTATGGTCCCCAGCAGAGTGCGGCAGCATGGCTGTGCTTGTGGGGAATTGGAAATAAGAACAGGCTTTGATGCTAAAGGTCAGCTAAGACAGTAGCTCTCAGCATGGCCGCCTCATTGAAAGATCCCAAATAAACTACCCCCAACCCCCCCGCCCCGAGAAACAATCTCTCACTCAGCACGCCCATTGTAATGACGTTGTTAATAATGCATTGTATATAAAAGGAGCCCAGTTTTATTTCTCAAGAGAGTGCCTCATGGGCTGCCAGCTCATAATGGGGAGATTTGAGGAACAATTTTTAGAGATGTCACTGACAACCTCACAGACATATTTTCTCGGGACTCAATAAATCAAAGTGGTGGTATTTCACTGTCATAAAGCTTGTGTCTCTATATGATAAATAGTCCCAGTATTGTACAACTGCAGCAAATGAGGCCCACATCAGGGAGGAAGTGCGGGATTACTATTACGAGTGCTGGGAGGCCAAGCGTCAGCTTTTATGACCCGCCCGCGCCACTAAATACATTCTGACAAATTCCCATTAAGAGCGTATTCATTATTTTGTCTGCTTGTGAGAGGAGTGCACAGGGTGTCAGAGCAATTTCGAAATGACGCTAATTTGAATTCAGCACACCAACGAGACAAAATGGAAGTCGCAATGTTCTCTTTGCCCGGGAGGACAAATCTACCTCTTCTTTTTCGGGAACGTTTGATTTGCCGCTTTGATTTCACTTTGACAAATCAATTATGAGTCAGTTCAAAGAACCTGAAAAATGCTTGCTAGATTTCACAGGCCAGAGGCCACTGCTGAGGGAGTTCAGCTGAAAACTTTCCCATGGCAAAAAGGAGAGGAGGCCTGTGTTAGTAATCTAACGCAGTCCAGGCCTGTGTCCTCCAGTACAGCAGGCTGTGACCAGTCCCACTCATTAATCACCGACTGCTGACACTGGAATCATCCTGGCCCTCTCAGATGAGCTAAATAACTCTAACCATCACAAGCCAGGGTGACTCAGGCAGCTGGAAATCTCTCCAAGCCGCTCCAAGAGAAGTGCGAGAGCGATGGTATTGTGTTGTCTTTGTTTACATAGGCCCTCATCAGCACAGTGAGTGGCCTGCATGAGAAGGACAGCTGGCCATTTGGACTGGGCTCCCCACATCCCCCTAAGCAGCAGGGAGCCAGCAGCACAGGCCAAAACAGGGCGATCGAAGAACTGGGGGTGGGTTGGCGGTGTCTGCAGATCACATCTCCTTGCCTTGGCCCTGTCTCATTGCTCTCTCATTCGGACATGCCAGCACTTCAAGCTCACGGCAGGGTAACACAACAGCAGCACAATACAGACATTTAACTTTTTATATTCTCAGACAAGCTCCACACTCAATTCTCGCTAGTGTGGCGATTCACTGGGGCATCAGAAACGGGCAGCAGGCAAGGCAGAGGGAGGAGGGAGGAGGGAGGAGGGAGCATTACCATGCATTTGCATCCCAACTCTTCAGACACGAAGGCGGATTGATTAATGGGGACAGGGCTGGCTGAGCCATAACAGGGATCCTGCTCAGGTTAAGTGGTGCTTAGATTGTTTTATATAGCCTGTGATTAAGGGGATGAAGCTGAAGAGTTTTGATCGCTCTGAGTTCGCACCCTCTCTAATCAGCAGGGGCCTTTCGATCCAACCTGACCTGGCAACTTCAATCAGACATGCCTGCGCTGTTTTCCACAAAGCCTGACAGCCTGTCCAGCAGTAATAATAAAAAAGAAAACACACAAGAGGGAGCACAATGCTAAGCTGAAGGGACGTTTAGTGTTGCCTATTATTTTGACAACGAGGATTAATATATTTAGTGCACTTGAAATGTCTATCTGAAGATGTAGATAGAAGACAGTAAAGGTCATGACAGTGGACCGATTAACTTACACATATTCCTTTTTTTGGAGCTGCTTAAAAGCATCAAGGCTATGCAAAATTACAGTTCATAATGTAAAGTGGATAAAAATTATGCTTCTGTAACTGTCAAGTTGGAAAAAAGCATTGCCACTTTAAAAAGAATCGCTATTTCAGATAAATATAGCAGTCACCTGCTTTGCTAATCACCATGCCATTATGTTAAGCAATGCTAATAATTAGCTTACAGTATGTTCAACTGTTTCACAGATAAGAGCAAAAAAATAAAAATAATCTACAAAAAAAAGATTGTATACACTCCACACGACCAAGTGACATTACAGAATCGAAGCTGTGCCACACTTCCTCCAGGATGAGACAGAAGGAGAGAGCATTAGCCATTGGTCTCTGATGATCACCTCCACTTAACCTTTACACCCTGAAAGCCATCTCTGCAACACTGCTCGGAGCACAACACAGCATGCCCACCATACAATTTCCACTATTTTTGACAGAACTGTAAAGGTACTATGAATAAAAAAAGGAAAAAAAAAAAAAAAACGAGTGTAAGCATGCTAACACTGTTCACTACATCCGTATGAAGCGAGCGAGAGAGAGAGAGAGAGAGAGAGAGAGAGAGAGAGAGAGAGAGAGAGAAAGAGAGAGAGAGAGAGATAGTGAGGGAAAGAGAGAGAGAGAGAGCAAGAGAGAGAGAGAGGAGGGAGAGAGAGAGGGGAAAGGAGCTGGAAACAGAAGCAGATCATCTGTCAGGGGAGCGTCTCATAGAGCGCCTCGACTTTTCCTTTCAAACACACTGGGTAAGTATTTTAATTAGTTGGCTAATTGTCTAAGTAATTGGTAGACAACTTAGCTCAAAGAGTAATCAATCTCAACAGGGCTGTGTTCTATCACATCAAAGGATCTGTAATTAAGACAGTTAACTGAGGTACGCGCTCAAGGCCGGTGCAGTGGCGTGGGGGGTGGATGAACCCAGATAATGCAAGACTGACAAGATGAAGCCTCCAGTGAGAATGTAGAGATAGAAGAAGGACTTATCTTAATGTGTAATTGGTGGGGTGTGGTGGGGGGCAGGTGGTGAGGGTGGTGGTGGTGAGGGTGTTGGTACTTTAGTAATGAAAACCCTCATCTGGTATTGCATGCTTTAATATGCTGAAAATGAGTGGAAAGAAAATCTTTATTAGTGTGTGAGAAAGCTATACTCATGCCTGACTTTTATTTCATTTATTTCTCAAAAAAAAAAAAAAAAAAAAAAAAAAAAAATCTCTATTAAAATGCAATTATAAAAGCGAATAACAATTCATCATGCTACCTTGTATTTACTGTAAAAAGCTTTGTGCTGGTCAATAATAGGAAACATTGCCTCATTAGACGTGTGGTGGAGCAATTCACTCTCTCAGGCACCTTTTTGGTTTGTTCAAACCACAGCTATCATTATCTACAGTTCATTCTCATTTCACAATGCCTTTGCTCTGGTTATAGGCAATTATGAATTATGTTTGGGAGGAGGCCGGCTTCATTTCTCGAATTCCTCAATCTGGGGAAATTTTAATCTAACCATTGTGGAAAACAAGAACCATAATGAACAATTATACAAACAGTCAATTTCTGTGTTGTGCAGTCGACTTAATTAAAATTACTATAATGAAAAATGAACTAGTTACAGCATGAAAGCTTACTTATCAATTTTCAAAAAAAAAAAAAAAAAAGAAAGAAAGAATGAAAGAGAATTGAAATGTTTCGGCTTCCTGCATTAGTATGTTAATGAAAACGACCCGACTTGCAATAAAAATTGGAATTATTTTACAAATAAATGAAAAATATCAATGCTATTATTAATTACAGGGCCCAACAATTCAATTCCTGCGTCTCTGGACGATGTATAATGGATGAGAATAAATCGTTTAATTATAATTAGTGTATGAATCTGATTCCTTACAGTGTAGCTACTGTAACAGGAGGAGCTCTGAACCCAACTGTACCGTATATCTCAAAAATACACATATCTCATATGACTGTATGAATATGGAAATTTCCAAATGTTAAAAGCACTCACTTAGTGATTAGTAACTCTTCAATCACTAGTTCCTTCCCAGTGTCCGATTTTTATAGATCAACATCTTGAGATGACATAATCGAATTCTGGGATGAAGAATGAAGTGGCTTGTGTAGTCCAAGTATGAGCAAAAGTGCAAGAATGTGGGTGGAGATCCTCGAGCAGCACGGAGAGGGTCTGAGATGTTTCAGGAAACGTGTGTGGGTTGTGAATGTACTCATCAGCACAGATCAATGCACTACTTTGATCCAATGCAGACCAAACAGCGTGTGTTCACCACACCACGACTGGGAAAGCTATTAGTGACCAATTTGCTGAAATGCGAAAACTAAAGTCAGTTTGACAAATCCTGCTTCTCTTCTACGTACTAAAGTCGACCGGTCAAGACGTAGCATATTTGCTGTTAAAGCATAATCCTCTGTGAAGAGCTAGCATGGCTCTTACCGTGCTAGTTAATATTAATGTGTACACAATCTCATGCAGCAAAGGAGGCAGGCTGTGTTAAATGATCAGATTACGCTGGAAAACTGATAGCAGATGTACGCATGTTCCAACCCAAGTGGCTAATTACAGAGGGGCTACCCCGAGAGACAGACAGGAGAGGAAATTAAAACAGTCCTCCTCCTCCTCCTCCTTCTCTTTTTCTCCCTCTCTCTCGCTTTCTCTCCTTCCCACCCTCTCCCTCCAGCAACGGCCAATAAGGAAAGTGGCACTGACAGATTGACAAATAAGGTTAATAAGTACTTTCCACTTCTCCTAAAGGCTAATCAAATATTAATCCTAGCAGTGTGGTCAGCAGAAAAATAACAAACAATCAGTGGAGAGGCATTGATTCAATTGATTTGACAGTGAAGCTTTTGAAAACAAATTCCCTGAACATTTACGCAGCCAGAAAGAAAACTTCTCCATTCAGGCTCCATGGGTCCATATAATATCTCATAATTGGAAAGGAGAGGCAGCTCAGGACGAAAAAAAAATGGCCTGGAAATAGCACATAAACTGATTTCAATCCAAAACTTGTACAATTACAACAGAAAATTAAACACGGTTGTAAAATAGTGTCTCACACGTACAATATATGTGTTTGTATGTTCATAAATATTTATGCTAAATAGATTGGAGAGAAAGAGAAAGAGAAAGAGAGAGAACGAACGTTCGTAGTTCGTATTTTGAAAAACTGATTTGCTAACGTTTTCACTTTAAAGATTTAAAGATATCTCAGACAAATCCATTCTCCAGCAGCACAAATGATTTCATGAGGTTAAAAACTAAATTCCCAATTACGCACTAAGACTCATTTGTGCGCTTTAGTCAATTCAAAGAAATGCTGGCTGATCTATGAAATAATCCCTCATGGGTAGAAAAGGAAAACACAAGAGACTGCAGTCAGCGCGCTAAAATACGAAAACACCCAGCAATATTTGTAGGAAATTGGAAATCAAGCACTCAGTAGCAAGGGGGAAGCATTATTGTGACAGAGGATAGCAGTTGTGATAGGGTTGTTTTGTAGCCTCTGTTTTTTTTTTTTTTTTTTTTTCTTCAACTCCCTAGCCGATTCTCCTTCTCTCTTTTTTTTTTTCTCCACTGCTTTCACTAATCACAAGCCCCAGGACATCTCGAGGCCTAGTGGACTATGTCTGCAGCCCTAGACACACTCACTGATAGGACAAAATTGGATCCAGTGTGAATGCAAAGAAGCTTATCATCCAACATTGCCAGGCACTGCTTCCTCCTAGAGCATATGTCAACATCATTTATTAGATGTGGCAAGGGACTAAATAATGTATGATCACAAAACGAAAGGGGGAAAAAAATGAAGCTCTCGCAGCAGGTGGGTGGAATAATATTTGGAAAGAATATGAAAATTATTAATAGAACCCCCTCGAGGGAGAATTATTTGTTAACATTATCCGGTAAGTCACTGGGGGTGCTTCAAATCTATGATTAATCATATAGAACATTTTCAATAATAACAATATTATAGCATAAAGGCTTTCCACTTAACGGTAAGTCTGCATAAAGTAGACCGTCATTAAGATAATACGCTCTTTGATTCGGTGATTCATGCTCACGGTTCTCTAACCTGTCTCCTCGGTATGGGTTCAAATTCACGGATAACGCTGATCTTTCTCTTTCGGGTTGTCTTAATAAAATCAAGAATGCGCATTTTTTTTAGAGAACTGCAGACACTAAATATACAAGAAGATGTAAAAACCAACAACCCCCCCCCCCAGAACAACAACAACAACAACAACAACAACAAAAACAAAAAAAAACATTAAACAGATGGAACATAATACGCTTATCGGTACGATGGCGCAATAGTGAGAGCGTTGCATAATAAAAGGACAAAGATGAACGTAATTACGTTTTGCTGTTGTGTTTAAAAACATGTGTATAGAATCTGGATATAGAGATTTATACAGAAGACACAGGGTTTGGACTGCAGAGGTTCACGGCTACATTAAGGCAAAGAGCTAAAACCGGGGCCGGCGAGTGCATCGCGTTATAAATGGATTAGAACGGACGCTATTGACCGCCGCTATGTTTAAGAACATTTTAAACTACTTATACACATATATTCATTACTGGCAATAAGTATCTGAGCAGTCCTTCATCCAAAATGTACTCCAGAGATATGTGTAATTGACTCCACATCTAACAGTATGGAACAAATCCTACTAGCACTGGGAGTCAACAAATTACATTAAAAACACTCAATTGGCCTGGGATTGGAGTAAGGCACGTGTCTCTGTTTATCCCATTACACACGCTGCTCTTTAATCTACTAAACTTGCTGACGCACAGGAAAACATCTCTAATGTAGTCACTGGCAGGGAAAAAAAAAGCGACAAGAAAAAAAAAAGGGAAAAAACATTAAGTGACGTAACAAAGTCGGAGGTGGTCGGTACAGACGGAGAGTCAGAACCGTGAATCGGTACGAATCACTCACCCTGATTGGAGCATGTTAGAGCGCTTTTGATTACATGTAAACAGCTCCTGACACACAGAAAATGGGCTGCGCACAACTCAACCTGTCAACATCCACTACCTGCTTTAAATCTGTTCCTTCATTTCAGGCAATCTGTGGGAACCAGGCCTGCAGAGCCTAATCCTGTTTTTATCCACACACACACACACACACACACACACACACACACACACACACCCGTCTCCTGTATCACACTTTAAATTCCACTTGCCGGCTCTTTTGTGCGTTTTTCATTTGATCTCGCCTTTAAAATTCAAAATCTATTCAATTTTTTACACTGGTTTCATGCTGTAGCTGTGAAGCTGTATTTATATAGCAGGTTTTTGCAACTTGAGGGTGTATGATTTATTTATTTATTTATTTATTTTTTTTTAAAGACGTGAACCACCAGTGCAATATTTTCCTGCTCTCACCTATTACAGGGAAATAGATTTAGGATGTTAACACAAGCAGATCAGAGCAATATTAGTTACCAGTTAGCTGCGCTTTGGAGACTTGTTACGGTTGTCTATTGGGCCGAGGTCTAAAGATGCGCTTCTCCCATGCCACAGTGCTCTGATGAATCACTCAGGTGATGTCTAGACAGCTTGCCAGACGTCAATGCTCTCTGTATTAATATTGAGTGACAGAGTGAGTGATGGGGACTGAACTGACCTGAGTTAGTAATTAGCACTCTCAAAGGGGGAAATCACACCCATTCCCACTTTATGGGCTGCCTGGAAACTCTTAAAAAGTCTGGAGATTAAAGGGATTTTTATATATATTTATTTATGAATTTATTAATTTATTTTAAAGCGTTTTTTTTTTTTCTTTTTAGAACGCAAGCT
>NC_083480.1:3927603-3965103 GCF_030014155.1 Tachysurus vachellii
CTTCTGTGTAATGAATCTTACATTATTTATAGTGTGAATAATGGATGAGCTTAAACTCTCACATGTGATATCTATGAGTGTGTGTGTGTGTAGTTGAAGTGCTGCTTCAGTTGAGAATTCATTAGTGTACTTAATGGACTGAACATCATGTCAGGAAGTTCAGATTCTGTACCTAAAGTGATCACTGTTTGAAAGATTCTCATCATAAGTTGCTCAAACTTTAGGTTTTCATCCAAAAAAAAAATCTTATAACACATTCTAATACAAAGCCAAAGGAAGGAATACCTAAATTCGCTCTTTAAACGAATACACTTTGGCAACTTCTTCTACAATGGCTTGAAGCTGAAAGCCGAGCTAGCCGAGCAGGCGACCTAGTCGGAAGCCCAATTCCCGTAACCCTGTCTGTCTTATTAGCTTATTTGATTCCCTATTCTCCTTTTAGTTGACTCAATACATTTTTTCCATTTGCATAAAACTAACCGGTAAGATTATCTTCACTTATTTGATCTATCCTAAGAGTCACCTTGTTCGGGATCTTATATGAATAATGAGATTTTAAATTGGAAGACACACATACAGAGAAGGAACCATTTACAGCTAATTCACTGAGGTACATTACAGTTAATCGCACTGAGGTACATTGCTTAGAGGTATTCAAAGGTTTAGATTTTCATTCAAGCATCATATTTAACAACGTCTGCCTCTTCCACTTCACCCGCATTCAAATTTAAATGGCTCAGATTTGACTGATCCAACATTGCTTGTGATTCTTGTTATATTTTCCACACAGATCAGCCATAACATTAAGACCCCCTGCATTATATTGTGTACTGTAGGTCACCCTTGTGCTACCAGAGGCATGAATTCCACCAGACCCCTGAAGGTGTGCTGTTGTATTTCGCACAACAACGTTAGCGACAGATACTAATTTGCCCCTCGTGGATGGGATTTGTTTGTCCAGTACATCCCACAGATGCTCGAGCAGACTGAGGTTTAAAGAATTTAAAGGCAACACCCTGAACTCTTTATCATGTTCCTCATGTTCCTCAATCTATTCCTGAACAATTTCTGCAACGTAGCAGTGCTAAAAGAGGACACTAGTGTTAGGGGCAATCTGGGGCAGACAATGTGGTCTGGGATAATGTTTAAGTAGGTGCTACGTGTCAACGTAACATCCACATGAACGTCAGGTCCAACTCGCACCCGGACGTTCACGTGATGTAAAAGTAAACCCGATTCATCAGTCCAGACTTCCTTCTTCCATTGCTCCATGGTCCAGATTTCCGGATGCCTCGAGATGGGTAGAAAAAGAGAAGGAAGTGCAGACGAATATAGCGTAACTGCTGTTCATAATATTAGCAAGCACTAGATGATAAAGGTCACTCTGAACACTGCAGCATCCTCATACGCAGTAAGCTGAGATGCTCTGTGTGATCTGACTGCTTTCTATCAGAGTCAGCATTAATGTTTTTAGCAGTTTGTGCTACAGTACTGTAGGTCTTCTGTAGGATCGGACCAGATGGATGAAACTTTTCCACAACGTGAATCAATGAGTCTTGGGTTTCCATGAGCCTATGACTGGTTGTTCTTCCTTGGAGCACTTTTGCTAGATACTAACCAGTGCATACTGGGAACACACCACAAGACCTGCTGTTGCTGATGGAGATGCTCAGATCCAGTCGTCTAACCGTCACAATTTTAGTCACCCATTTTTCATGCTTTCAACACGTCAACTTACATAACATACACAACTGACTGTTCACTTACTGCCTTATATATATATATAAAGATCGAAACTATACACACACACACACATGCCAATCAGCCAAACCATTAAAACCACCATTTCCAATATGTATATAATAAAAGATGAAGAACGCAAGAAAGAAAGATTAATTCATTTCCTTCATGCATCTCTGCAACACACTTTTACAGGTTTGACTCTGATGGCTGGTGATTTGCACACACTTCCTAATGGTGAGTGCAGAGTCCAGCGGTGCAGCACTTACGTGTACGTTGTCTTTTTTGTGTTACTTCTTTGTGTGTGTGTGTGTGTGTGTGTGTCTGTTCCTGTGAGTGGGTGAAGTTAATTGGCTTTTTATGACTCCAATTAAATAACATTATGAATATACAAGCTTAACAGCTCATATGTGGCCTCTATTAACAATGTCTTTTGGATTAGCGATCAGGCTTAAGGTTACTGGCACTCTCCGAGTTTTTCAGAGCGCCCACCGTGAAATGACTTTAAAAACAGGAAAGCGACTTCACCAGGACTGTAATCCTCCAACACCCAGCGCTAACTCGGCCACTCCAGATAACGATCTTTAAGTGTAATAACCTCCAAAAAGAAAAAAAATAACAAACGAAATCAACATTAAAATATTTCTAATGCCCCAATCACTGAATACTAGCAACAACCCAACCCCTGTCATCGTCCGCCACAAAAAAACGCTTCTTTTGATGAGACAAACAAACTCCCAGCCTCCCATTATTATGGCATTAGTGTGTTATATTTTTTTTTTAAAGAAAGCAAATAGTGAGGCAGGAAAACAAGCATGTGCCTGTCCTGAAGCGCAGCTCCTGAGGTGTTAACTAATCTCCAGTGGCCAGTCTGCACGCAGCCTCCTCTAATTGCTCCCTGTATTTCAGTCTGGTGTGAGAGCAGCCATTGTAGCGAGCGCCCGGCTTGGCCCCAAGAGTTCTTACACCTTCATTATCACTCTTTATTGCCGAACCTTCCATGGGCACTCGGCACCAAACAGCCTGCACGCACTATAAAAATAGAGACTTTTTCTCTCTCTCTCTCTATCTCGCTCTCTCTTTCCTTCTTCTTCTCCTCCTCTTTATTCTTCTCCTTTGTCTTCTCGTTTCTCCTCCTCCCCTCCTGTCTGCTTTTGGTGGTTTCAGTTTTAATTACCAACACAGAACCCGAGCCTGAGTCCTCAGCAGACTGAGCTTTTTGTTCACTAATTAAAGCGAGGAGGGAGTTTATTGAAGGGACCCCAAGTCAGTGCTCTCATCTATTATTAAAGGGGCAGGACAAATCATTTTCAAATTTAAACGCTGAAACCTGTCCAGGGATGCGGGCGAGAGTGGGGGGAGTGAAGGGGTGGGGAAGAACGAGGGATGGATAGATGGATGGATGGATGGATGGATGGATGGATGGAAGGAAAGAAGAAGAAATGAAGGAAAGATCAATCAAGCAAACAAACAAGGCCCAAAAAGGAAGAGATAAAGATTTTATTTTTACCCACATGCATTATTAGGAGACTCTGATGAACATTTCGTACCCTGGCTCTGATTCTCTGCCTCTCAGACTGCCATCTGTCTGCTGGGTCACTAAAACACCGCATACTGGGTCAAATAACGCATGTAGCACCTCAGCTAAATTCACCAACAACGCCTTCAGCCCAGAGCCCAGCTTTGATTTAATTGCCGGACCTCCTGTGGGTATTTTAGATAAATAGTCGACGCAAATATCCAAACAGCAGGCAGGTAATGTGAGAGAGGACTGACGAGGGGAGGGGCTTCGACATGACTGACACCCTGCTTACACATCCTTTGGTACACACCCCGTCAGCCGTAGCTGAACAGGTAACGTGCTCAAAGAACTAAACAAAGCATAAAAACAGCACGAGCTGACAAATCAACTCTCTCTTTCATCAGCTCGATGTTATCCACGTGTTTAAAGGGCACAAGTATGGCATGTTCTGATATGTTCTATATAATAATATATTACATCTTCTAGAAAAAAGGCAACCACTCATTCAATACGTAATTTATTATTGTACTACTTTTACTACTTTCGCTACTGACTTCTGTTACTCTTACTGAGCTCAGTACCAACACTAATGCTGTATACATAGCTTGTAATTATACTAATTGGATAAATAATACATGTAAGGCAAGCACAATTAACGCTGTTGGTTAGAACCATGTGCAAATTGTCCCAAGAACAAATGTGACCATAACCATTAAAAAAAAAATACAGAATGGAGTCTAATTCAAACACGGAGCCGACGATGGATTTGACTCGGTTTTAATTATTCTAGAAAATTTTGTCCTTACTGTACAACCAGTCCACATTCTCTCCTGAACTCTCAAACGCACAGGAAGTGAGGGACTTGTGAGGCATTATCATGTTCGGTCTGTGCCGCTAGCTTTAACTTGATGAGTAGCGAGTCAGCGGAGAAAAGAGAGAATAATGAATTTAGCCGAGCTAAAATTGGGCTAACTTCCACTGGCCTAACAAGCAGCTCGCATCCTAGAAGCAATTAGTCACTGTCAAATAGGGGCAAATGTAGCACTCTCTACATGCTTGTTAGGTAAAAACCTACACAGGGGTCGCTGACACGGAGGAAAATAGTGGAAGTGGAAAATAGTGAATTTGCCGAGTGAACAATACAAAAGTCCTCTTTTTATGGACCGTGTAGCTTTTTACTATCACAGAAGGTTAGCAGCAGAAAAGCATAAAGTTCAGAAGCCTCAAGGAAATACTGTACAGAAAGTTGAAATTAAAATTGCTCCTAAAAATCTGTACACGTTCTTTGACATGTTAATGCAGACGCACGTATTTTAAAGAGATTACAAAATGTCAAACGCTTTACAAATAGTTTATAAATGAAGACAGGAAACCTATGTGAGCTCCACTGATGAGGAGCAAATCATCCAAATGATCATTTATTAAAGAAAATAAATAAAAGATTTAACACTTTCGGCTTCTCTGCTCTGGTCAGTGTGTAGAAATACTGTATCTTTGAGATGAGAATAATATTGTTAAAATGTTTTTAATGTGTTCATGTGTTTTATAGCATAGAACATGTTCTATCTCAGTGTCTAACATTTTTTGTAATAACCACGTTTCAACTCGGTTCTCATACAAGGATGAAAAAAAATACATACATGTTGCTCATATATTATTGTAATAAGGCTTTTACAAACATCTCTACGTTCCAAAAAAAATACTTATAGCTAAAAATAATAAATATAAGGCATGTGCAAATAGCACTGTTTGTTAGAACCACGTGCAAGTTATCCATTGAATGAATCTGATCACAAAAAATTAGTAAAAAACAAAACAAAAAAAAAAACAAAAAAACATTAGGATCCATAAAATTCTTGCTTTCTTTTTTGAATTAGAAAGTCCTTCATTAGATACATGTTGAGGTGAGATCAGTTTTGTCTTTTGTTCTACGATGAGGAATATTGCTGATGTAACAGAACCAGAACTGCTCTAAGAGCAGCACTGTGTATCTAAGACAATATAAGCAATATATACAAATATATCATAGCTGGGGTTTCTTTCAAGTAAAATAAAAAAGAAATTAAAGGAAAAATAAATAGCAACATCACAAAGAGCATCATGGCACAATTTTAAAATTTAAGATTAAATTCATTTCTGTACGTTATCTCGGGATGAATAGACACCATTCAACAGGGCATGAGAATTCAACACAAGCTGAAATTAATTAAATCCAACAGACAAAATTAGCCTTAGCGCTAATTAGCCTTACCCACCACTGTAGCCACAAAACTGACAGTTTAATTAAGCTACGTTAAAAACACCAAACTCTACCTTTACCAACACTAATTTCCACAAGTCTCTCTCTTTCCCATTGTGTCCAGAACAAACACACTGAGAAGACTGTGATGCGGATGTGGACTTCTTCCATTTTCCCCCTGCGTCAGATTATTTAATTTCAGGACATGCATTTAAAAAGCTACATTTCTCTCTTGGATACCCCAACCTCCTCGATATATAGAGGGAAGGATATATCGGTCAGAGACCTTAACGCCTTATCAGTAATTCACCGTTGCCTGGTTATTAAGGGCAGCTTAGGTTGGAGTAGCATGAGGGGTGAAGGTGAATTGATTGCCTGTGGACATGTTAAACATGACCCTGAAGGGGCTTTAATAAAATTCGGAAGGCCTTCGAGAGAGCTGCACCTCCGGGGGGGGCGGGGTGTTTTATACCAACTCGGAATAATGGAGACCCGCGGCAGGAGACTTATCGTAGAGCGCATAAGGAATGCTTCGTCTTCATGGGGCCCTTTAAAATATAAATAGAGCTGCTCGCACCGAGGCTCGGATGGGTGGGTGAGTGTCTGGGTGGATCCTCTTCTGCTTTTTATTACGTGTTCTAAGGGCACCAGCTTGCAGCACAAGGCCAACGAGAAGATAATTAGGGGCGTAACTCTGGAGTCAATCTGTCCGTGTGGCCCCTCCCCCCTCCCTGCGCTTGATTAGCCAGAGCCGGGACGTGAGGCCCCTCCACGGAGAGCAGATTGAAGTTCATCAAGGAGGTCTCAGCTGCCAGTGTGTAGCGATGAATTGCCTGCAGTAAGAAGGTGTTGACAGGAGCAGCTGGACATCACAGAGTGATGAAAAGAAAGGGAAATTCATTGAGACCCGAGACAGAGCGTTCCGCTGGGGATGAGCCATGGGGCACGAAAGAGCGGGGCATCTGCTGGAGCTCCACTGAACTGCAGCCTGAGCCTGGCCTACACCACACCACAACAGTGCTGGAAGCACAACAGAAAATGAACATACAAACAAACTATAAATAAATAATATAAATGATTATTTGATGAAATGATATAAATAATAATAATAATAATAATAATAAGTAGTAACAGCAATAATATTAATGATGTATTTCTATGTAGTTATTATTTTATTAGCATTAATATTATCTAATATATTATATATACATTATATAATATAATATAATATAATATAATATAATATAATATAATATAATATAATATAATATAATATAATATATATTTATGTGTGTGTGTGTGTGTGTGTGTGTGGACAGATAGAGAGAGAGAGAAAGAGAGAGAGAGATACATATACTATCTGCATATTACCGTTAATTAATAATATGCATTAGTACTAATATTACTTAGTTGTATTATTATTATTATTATTATTATTATTATTATTATTATTATTATTATTATGTTGTTGTTGTTGTTGTATTCAATTCAATGTATTTCTAATAAAACAATAATATACTCACATGATTTATAACATTATGTAATAACGTGTATAGTGACAATAATTGTCAGGAATATATTATATATAATGAACTACAATTATATAGACTAATAAACAGGGTAGAGAGGGATGAAATCTGTGGGCAGTAATAAACCCTGTGAATTAAGGAACGCTTTCATTAGAAAATTGTGAAATGTACTGCTTGTGTTACGACGGTAGTCGAGTGTCACCTGCTGTGTGTCATTATAGCAAGTGTGAAAGGTGAAAGACTTTAACGTGTTATATTTCTTCACCAGACAAAAAAAAACACAAGGAATACTAAACTGAAAACTTAAGGTCTAACTAATTGTCAAATTAAGCATGTAAGTGTGTGTGTATGTGTGTGTGTGTGTGTGTGTGTGTGTGTGTGTGTGTGTCTCTACACTATAGAATGTTTATACATCCTCTGTAGTGTACATTACGGAGAACTGTATAAGTAATAAAGATGTTTTAATCCGTTCCATCTGACACATAGTGAGTTTGACAGAGCATACACATAAATGAGGTGTATCCATGCTGAAAACGATGACAGATGTCTTACGCTGCACTCTCTCACATGTGAGTAAACAATAAAACTGTAAACACCCTGGCCAGTGGTAATCCCCAGTGTAAATGAGCTGTGGGGTTGAGTTTGTTGGCAGGGTGAACCCCAGCTCCTGCCAGTGCCCTGGGGTTACTCTGTGCTCTATTGGTGTGATTTCACTATTCCCTGCATTAACGAACTGCCCCACGGTGCAAATGAGCTTTTAATGGGTGTTACTTTGCAAGAGTGGTCCTGTCTCACACCGAGCGTGTATTATTCACCATCATTACTTTTTATGTAAAAATAACCCATCGTTGCTTTTAAACACGCCGAACAAACACAGTGCCAAACCTGTTTGTTTTGTTTTTTTTGTACACTCCATGTTGGCCTCCATGTCCCGCCCATGGTTATGGAAATGTTTTGTGGTGGGTCTTTTCCGTGTTTCTGTTCTTTTATGGATTAAGTGCGTAGGACTCGACCTGCCCCTTCACAAACGAGGGCTCGTGCACAGTTCCGCGCTTAATTTACACCATTGCGGGCTGTCTGAGTTGAAGAGTGTGTAGTGCGAATATGATTGTGATTGCTGTTATTGAGGTTTTCTTCTCAATAGCATTTTCCCCTACAGGGATGGAGAGATGACAAAAGCCAGCTCACGCCACGTTCCCCTTCGGAGGAGTGGGTCCCCAGCTATGATGGGGGAAGTCTCCCAGCATCACTGACACCCTGCACTGCTTAATTAGCCAGCATAAGCGCAGGCCTAAAGGAAAGAGAGAAAGCAACTAATGATTAATGATAAAACTCTCATCCGAGCACAGGCACGGCCACCGCCTCGTGTCAAAGCATGCATCTTGGAGCCAGCTAATGGTAAATGGGGGCATTTTTCTTCCTTAAAGCTGCCACCTATTTCAGCACATTAAGCTTCTAATGGCAAACTTGCACACTACACTGCTATATGACACCTTCTAAAGCTCTTCTAAAGTGTATTGCTAAATCAATTGGGGGTATTGATCTGGGACTAATTAGGGGAGGATAAACGGTCGAAGTACACAAATATTGGTCTGCTGATGAACCAATAGACTGTACGAGGAATAAATTCTTCACTGGATGTGGATGGGCGTGACAGGCAGGTTAGCAGCAGCACTAAATGAAATTAAACTGTTTGAGGATTCCAGGCAGCTGTTTGCACAGGGAATTCTCTCCAGTGTTTTCTTTTCCTGATGTGAGGCACATCTGCGCTTATACACAATTAGGACAACACCGAAAGATGCTACAGGGTATTATGGCATGATATTGCAATCATGGGACTCCTGCAAAAGAAAGTGTGTAGTTATACACTCTATATTAATTAGCCATATTTTCATATGATATCTTATTAGTGCAATGTGTCACGCTTTGTTTGTCACATTCACCGTTGTGTTATTTTCTCTGAAGGTCCTAGGAGACCGCTAGTTTTGTCATTAAAGTGCAATCGTCACACGTCATCAAACACTAATTAGTTTTAGCTGACAGGAGGTGTCCTGGAGGTCGAGGGTCATGGGGAAGGGTCGTGGCTCGGCTCAAGGATCAACATGGTCATTAGAGACACCGGCCCTTAAATCAACCCCAACAATCCGAACACAAAGCATCCGGCCACTCCCGCTCTCCTGGTTTTGACACCTAGATCTCCTCCAGTGCCTCTTGCCCTCAGAGGCACTTGTTTTGTCCTTTCTTTCCTCTTCCAACACTATACTTAGAACAGCGTGTGTCATTTCTCCTAATATTCCGATCAGCGCCCTCTGCAGACCAGAAGCGACACTGCATACACAGAGCAGAGCCTTGACACAGCAGTAAGTATTTAACCTAGAAAGTGCTCAATTTGCTGGGATTGTCACAACAGATGTTTCAGTAGTGTTACCCTGAAAGCTTAAAATAGTGAATAAGTCTTAAATTAATAACCACTCCCTCCTGTGTAAGCCCCAGTTCTCTGCCAATGCTAAGTGCCCTTGTTGACTCAATTGGATTAGCACTAATATGTAAACACAGGAGCTAAAAAGAGTAATCCTCTAATAAACATGGGGGAGAAATGGCAGCTAAATACATCAAAATATCAGGTTTGCTATTTGATAACAAGACGTGTTCTTACGGAGGGTGAATTGATTAAAATGAAGACTGACTGCGAGAGATCTGAGCTAGCTGTTTTGACCATCCAGTGGCAGAGTAATTACCCGTTTGTAACTTGGGTGGATAATAGGAGGCAACCCTTTAGGGGATAAGACAAAGACTTGTTAATTATTAAAAGCTTACATCAGCTGAACGCCAGAGAGTTGCAATTATTAATGTTGTTGTTCTTGTTTGTGCTTAAACACCACTGTGGCTGTTAATATCCTCATTAACCAAAATGAATGATTTTTTATTACTCTTGATTTGGTCTGGGGGTTGCTAATGCAGCTGGGCTGCGTTGTCTACAGCACTCCGATGAGTGCCGAGTGCTTGCTTGTTGCTTGGATTCATCTTGTCTGCTGTCTTTTTTTTTTTTTGTCTCCCTCTAACACTTCTTGACCGAACACGGACAAAACCAAGGCGTTCATTTCTGAAACACAGACTGGCAACCTATAGCGCATACGGTACGAGCTGTTTGGATTTATCCTATCGTGGTTATTAAAAACTCAGCCTAATATTACATTTCTTCCACAAAACAAAGGAGGTGGGAATCAGCGGAAAATTCAAAGACGGAGGCATGTCATTATAATTCTGTCTCACAAACGCTTATGTGTACTCGCAAGGTTTTACCCCACTCCGGAAACTCCGAGGTGTCCTCAAAATGTCTGGTTGCATTAGAGCAAGTCACAGCATTAACGTTCAAAATACCTTTGCTGAAGAAATCACTTGGTGATTTTGTGAGGAAAAAAAAAAGAAGAGTTGAATTAATGAGCTTCACCTTGGATTAAACTGAATAGCTTTCTATTAATTACATGCAAAATATGGAGCATGTCTGAAGTGCATGATCACAGGGGGTGGTGCTGCGAGTTCTCCAAATGTGCAGAGAGCAGACGTTCATTTATAACTCTGGATACCTGTCCTGGGTGTGTGTGTGTATGTGTGTGTGTGTGTGTGTGTGTGAGAGAGAGAGAGAGAGAGAGAGAGAGAGAGAGAGAGAGAGTTTTATGTTGCATTTATTCCAAGGGAAGCTGAGCTGCAGTGAAAGTGTAAATTTCTCTACTCCCCTCAGAGCTGACTCTCTACATTACAGTATTTACAATTTCAATAACAAGCTAAAACACTGGCCGATCAGCACACTGCGCCGGCGATAACTTAAACACAAAGTCTTTGCCTGTAGTGATTACAGGACTCCCAGCTGTCTCGATCACCTCGCCGTACTGATTCTTTTCAGACTTCTCAAGTCAGATGACAGAAGACAGTGCTCATAACACACTGTATAAAACATAACACTGATACACCGAGCAAGATTTGCACTACAAAAGATTTCTATGACTTGTAAAAGATTTAAAAAGCCTTTCATGGTAATAAGGGTGCAGAGAGGTCATAGAGGTCTGCCGTAACCACTGTACTTGTGTGTGGGTGAGCGTACGGCGCAGCTTTCCCGCAGTAAAACGCTGCCCTTTGTACCTCAAGACGTGCCACAGACAGGTTGTGTGAAATCCGTTCCTCCGTATACGTATCCACCTGCACAGCTACAACAAAGAAGAGTACGCATCAATGGATTGTTTTACAAATGTAACCCTATAGGTAAAGCAAATAAGACCATTTACCAGCCAGTCCAAGTCATTGCTAGTCTAATCGGAAGCATATGCAATTTTAAAGGGTGTTTCTCCTGCTAATAGGCCCCCGGGGGGCCCGAGGGGTTAATTGATGCAGCTGTTGACGGCTTTTACACATGACGCCGGGATCGTGTCCCTTGTGACTCTTATTCCAAGGCACTTTTTAATGAAGTGCTAAACAGAAGGCTTTTTACAACAGGACTGTATCCATGAGAATGCTTCAAAACAACAAAAAAAAGAGAGAAATAGAGAGAAAAAAAAAAAAGAAAGAGCTTTTAGGGAAAGTGCAGGAGATGACCATTGATTTATCTGTTAAATAAGCAGTGCTTTACCACACCTCCCTCCCTGTTGATTTGCAGCTCCTGATAGAAGACCAGAAGGGAAAAAAAAGTCGATTGTGTACATGGTGTCACTCACTTACCACATTATTTCACCCAGACAGCTCTTGAACTATGTGAAACATAAATATGTACACCCTCAGCCCCAACACTTTTCATGATGTAACATGAATACATTAGGGTACTTATAGGCTTTTTAGTGTTTAAGCCTCTACATAACACACACACACTCAAATACGTGTGTGTGTTTATTGTCTACATATAAATGTCACTGTACAAACGTCCTTCATGTTAATTTAAAAGCCATTTTTTTTCACGCCGTATTATGAACAACTTCTATTTGACAACTGCTTTTTTTTTTTTAATTTCGAGATGACGAGTTCAGACTTTTATAATGTCACCCCTGGCTGGTTTTAATTATGCAGTTATTATCATATCATAGATAATGCTTCTGAAAGCCAGCCCTCTACAGAAGCAAGGGAACAGAGGAAACAGACGTGCTGCCCCTGGTTAGAGAAGGCCTCTTTGCTCAGCTAACGGTTACAGATTTCGAAGAATGGAAAATTATATAAAGATACAAGGCGGAAATGATTCGACTTCGGGCCATGATGGAGCTTGTGGTTGTGTGCGTAGCATGGTGAGAGTGATGACAGGGTGATGAACTGGATTGCAGTCTCACCCTAAGGATTATACTCCATAGTCACTAAATTCTGCTCATTAAAATGACAAACCCAAACACAGAGGCAGTCGACCGTGGGATTCAGCTGTGTACCGCATCTGGCCTGTACCAGCAACCCCAGCACCAGCATTGCCCCCCCAGTGCACACACATACACACCTAGACACACACTGCAACCTCCATCAAATCTAAAACAATCAACTTGCCTTTCATTTCCAATTTACCAGCCTGCCACAAAGCCCTATTAGAGTTCATAATCATACACTGCTGGTGATTTACAAATGAGGATGGAACAGTCCCTCTCCATCTCCCTTATTCTCCTACTGTGCACTTCTTTCTCTCTCTCTCTCTCTCTCTCTCTCTCTCGTCTCCCTCTCCAGCCGCCATCTCTTTCCATCCGTCAGCCTTCTCCGTCCTGATTATCTGGAGACGCCAATTTCAAAGAGACATCTTAATAGTGATGTCAACGTATTAATTAGAAGTGTTAATGAGCTAAAAGCAACCCAAATTAAATTAATGCAGCCATAGACACAGAGAGCGAAATTAGCTTCAATTTCTGTAAATGATTCTGAAGTGTGCACAACATATCAGGCTGCCTGAACATTCCCATCCCCCAAAGCTAATCAAGAGCTACATTGCAATTAGCTGCTTAATTAAAGCAACACTCTGCTCGGAAAATCCGGCACAATTAAGTAATGGCTGTTATAGCATGAAGGCAGACTGTATTTGTCTTCGGGATATACAGAGGGGAAAGGAAAACCCACACATATTATGTCACATATTAAACACACACACACAAGCTACGTCCCCGATGGCCAGCAAGGACCAGAGACAGCCAAGACGGGCCGAGGCGGTTCTGTACGGAGGGGTGTCTCCACTCCAGCTGGAAGAGACATGGCCCAGCATCAGACTTTGTGCCAGCTCAGACTTCCTAGCCTCGAGGTTTCATAGCCATCTGAATTGGCTTTGTCTAGGATCAGCATGGCCTAATTGCCATTTTTCTGTGTTATCACATTGTTGCTTCCCATTTGGACACGGCTGAGCATCAGGGTTTCCCCCACCCTCTGCATTTCAATGGTCCATTCAAGACCCGGGTGCAGCTCTGTTTATAGCTCATTCTCTGGCCATAAGAATTCAGCCCAAGCCAAAAGGAAAGTCATTGTTTTTTTTTTCCCTTTTCTAGGCACTACTTTTTAGCCATTACTGTGCCCAAGCGTGCCCCTTCTGCCCACTCACAGTGTATTCGGTTATTTACCAGTCCACAGAGTGTGGAGATGGGGGATATTGAGGGAGGAGGCTATGATTAACACCATGTGCTCAGCAGGGCCACTAAGGGAGGCTGGTGTGAGCTGCATCCTTTGAGCAAGCCTAGGCCATTGAGCGACATATGCCATCGGACAGCGTGCGACGCTCTGCCGAGACCGTTCTCCCCTGTGCTTCCTGGGGCTTCGATCAACTGGGAACAAGCGTCACTCACAAACACCATCTGTCGAGTACAGCCTTCACCTGCTAGCAACGTTTAACCAACAGAATAAGCTCAGGCACAGAGATTACAAGCAGGAATATCTATATTCATATCAAATGTTCTTTAATCCCCAAAATGTAAACAAGAAACAGTGAAAAGGAGACAAAGAAAAGGTAGGAACAGGACCATTGCTCTGTGACAGCTTTTACCGTTATTTTTTTTTCCCAGGAAAGAGGAGAGGAGACACCTGAAGTGTTTAATGCTAAATTAGGTTTTCAAAGACAATAATTAGACTTCCCTCCCTAAAGGTAAATTACCTGCTACCCAATTGATCTGCATTATAATTATAGACTTTTGCCTCCAAGCCATTTCCAGAGCTTTCCTTTTCCTCAGCTGATAAATGTAAAACAAGTGAAAATACATGCAGATGTATGAGAAAAGCTGTAATCAGGCTCACGTGAGCTCTGATCCGTAATTGAAGAGACTAGGAATTAATCAACCGTGTTTTACAGCAAAAAAAAACAAGAAATGATGAGATCGGGTTTGATCAGCCTTGATGAGAATCTTTAGCATGGAGTTAGCAAATATACAAAATGTGGTTAACTAACAGGACATTAAAGATAAATTAACCATATACTGTACTTTGTCATTTGAACTAGCTGGTACAGTACACGGTGTGATGAAATAACATACCTCGAGGTCCATGTTGCTATATATAACACAAAACTGCAAGAGTCAATACAGAGCTAAGTACACAACAAAGAGCTACACCGTACTACATAAAGTGCATGTGTGCAAACGAGTGCAAGCGGCGAAAGAGAGTACAGTATATTGGATAGATAGATGGATGGATAGATAGATAGATAGATAGATAGATAGATAGATAGATAGATAGATAGATAGATAGATAGATAGATAGACAGATAGATAGATAGTAGTTTATTAATCCCCACAGCGGAACACAGCCGTACAACACAAAGGAAAAAAAGATATAGAAATAACAAAAAAAGTAAATACAACAGATACAAAAATTTGCACTGCACAAAACTAGACAAAATATACACAAAACTATATTCATTTGCAAATACACAAAATGTACCAATACAGTATATAAACAGATGCAGATTATGTATGAATTCAGGTTCAGGTTGTAACAGAATTAATGTGACTATACAGTTCACTAAAATAGCATAAAGGTCAAAGGTGCCACTGTACATGAGGGATGTATTGTACAGTCTTACTGCAGTGGGCACAAAAGGCTTTCTGTAAGGTTCACTGTTGCACCGGGGTGGGATTAGTCACCAGTAAAAATTACTCCTCAATCCAACAAGCACGTGGTTTAGAGGGTGAGGTGTTCTTTATGATGGCTAGCAATTTGGGCATCACTCCATCTAGCACCAACCAGATAATGAATAAATAATATGCAATGGTAAAATGCTGTGAATGTAAAAGCAGAAAAAAAAGACGTAGATGATCCACAAGACATTGTGTTTTTGTGTCATAGCAGCGGTTTACAGTCCAACGGGTTGCCAAATAATATCAACGGCACAGACATGAAATCATCTGAAATCATCTGACCCCTCATGAGCGTGTCACTCTGATCCTGGGTCATTGTGACATTTTGATTTCAAGTCCATTTCATTTTAATCTGGTTTACTGTTAACCTTCCTTCTCCTAAATCAGAGTAGATTATCAAATTAACATTAGCATTAGCAGTAACATTAGCATGCATTACATCCCGTAGTCAGGTAATGACAGAAGAACACAGAGTACTATTCAGCAAAAGTGCTAAAGTGGTGGTGCATTTTGAAAATGGATGAGGGGAAGAATTTACGTGACTTCCATGTTGTTTTAAGTTACTTTTCCATGTTCTCCATTAGCATCGAGCTGAGCTCCACATGGCGGAGCTGTAGCTCCTCACAGCTTAAAAACGGACGGTCATTGAAATGGCGCCTGGCGCTAATTAATATGGAAATTTCACATTGTTTGTTAGCTCCGATGTCAAATTTTGATGTAAGCTACAGCTTCTAAGTTAACAGAGATTTATCAAAGATTGAGCCCGGCCTCCTGGCAAAGCCCAGTCTTTCCATAATCTAATATTTCTTAAGTAGATAGACTAATATGTGTCCCTATTGCATTTAACTTAGGAGACAGGAGAATGATATTTTATTAAGCCCGAGTAATTGAAGAGAACGTTAAAATACGTAATTAAACTCTTACGCCTAATTCTGTAGTGCAGAATAATTGCAAACTAATATGAAGTCGATGTGTTTGTTATGCTTATTTATTTATATCTAACATTTGTTCCTACTTTTGATGATTGAAACTATTCAGCTGCGTTTACCATCCAAAATAATTGGTCAGTGTTTATTATCTTATAAGAACCTTGTTGTCTTTGGCGACACACACAAGTTATGGAGGAACTGTGAAAATGAAAATGTGTGAAAATCAAACCAACGAGAGGGTGAGACAGACACAGAGAGAGAGAGAGAGAGAGAGAGAGAGAGAGAGAGAGAGAGCATATGAACATAATACACACCTTAGGATCTGCTTAATTTCTCTGAGCTGCCACTCCATGGCACGCTTTGAGAGGGGTTTGCAGATAAACACAGAGACACAGGCACATCTTTGGCCCCAGTGGAGCCATTTACCTTTTTCCAAGTAGATTCAAGATATTAATTAAGATAAATTTACCTCAATTCTGCCATCCAGTTATTTATCAGAATTATGTTAATCATTTCTGTAGGGCAGGAGAATTATTACCCACTTTCTCTCTCATTTATATTAATATTCAGACTTAAATAATTTAGCAATACGGTCCATCTGGTTTGACCGAGGAGCACGGCAGCAATTCCACACGGCTAAACACTGTAATAGTGTGTCTCACTTTTACAAACAATATTGCGGCATTAACCTTTGGCCTGTCTTTTAAATAATTAACAAACGGCTTAACGAAGGCAGGAAAACAGGTCTCCGAATTGAAAAAGAATTCAAAATCAAATTCATCTAAAAAAATAAAAGGTGATCATCATCTGACGGGATTTCTTTACTCATTAACACTCTCAGTGGCCTTGGGATTGACTTTGAGCACCTGTTTGTTAGCCAAGCACATGGCAGGGCAGGTGGGGGGTGTTGTGAGGGAAGATGGGTGTTTTTATGTGTGTGTGTGGGATGGGGAGAGGGTTCTGAGTCCCGCGCATGGCAGATCACACTCCTGCTCAGGCCAGCACTAATTAGGGTGAAGTGGAGGCCAGTGGACGCGCAGTATGATTAAATTTAGATCTGGAGGGAGATCTTGACCCGAGTGTGCCCCTCATCTAAGTGACATTTACCCAGGATAACCATGCCACAGCTGAGCCTTATTAACCTTCTGTAGACCTGAACACCGCTGACTAGATTAATTGGCAGATGGATTATTAAATAGATGATTGAACATCTCATATCTACAACACCCAGGTTAGTTGGCAAAGTCTCATTATCACACACGCTCCTGGATACGCCGGCCTAAATATGTTAAAAAACAGATCGTGTGTAGGATTGATGTATTGTTGACTGTGAGGATACTGACATATTCTACACGACACTAATGCATTTAGACTCCAACTCCCAATTACAAAGCTCGTGTATTTCCATTTTACGGGAATTATGTCATAAGAGTGTGCTGGCAAAAAAAAAAATAAATAAATAAATACAAACAGAAGATAAACTTTTTGCCATTAACACTTTACCTGGATTTTATTACACAATACATTAGTTAATATATTTATTTGTTACATAATCCAAACTTTTATATCTGTTTTTAGATTTAAAGCAGAAGTGGACGTGGTCTCAAGCAGAGTCAGCGAAATATAAATGGAAAATGATTCATATGAATGATTACATATGAAGAAACATATTTATTTTTCAAAACGAAAGCAACGTAGTACGATTATATCAAATTTCCTTAAATGTTCGGGTTCCAGAAATGTTGCTGGACATCATGTAAGAATCGACGATGGCGATTCAAGTGACTCAAAATGGGTTCCTTTAATTAAAATATGATTTTTTCCAGCACGACTTCAGTACAGAAGAAAAATAAGACTTTATTTAGTGTCATATTTTTTTTAGATGTAGGTGTGGTGGATGTTTTGCTAAGACCTGGCAACTCTGTCTATGAGCTTAATATTGCATGTTTTTTTTTGTCTCATCGTGCAGAATAATGGGATAATTCTCAGTCTTGTTGAGCGTTATAAAAAAAAAAAAAACAATAAAAAAAAAAGCCAGCTCTAATGCGTATTTACATTTATAATATTTTCTACGCAGTAGGTTATAGGTTCTATCAGGAGTAATGTACACATATTTGATTACATATCTAGTAGAGCGTGATAGTTTGTCGTTATACATTTATTTATTTGTTTTAATTTTTTTGCTTTTATATAGTATCGTGTGAAAGTCGATGCATAACGGTGTTATATATGCAAATTTAGTTAGGACTTTAGTCTGAGGGCATTCGTAAATAAGTAATGGCGTACTAGAACGGTACTCTATAATAGTTCTGAATGTAAATGGTCCACCAGCACTTCAGCTGAAGATCACTCAATGCCATGATCCTTCATGGTGGATACTTCATTACACCCGTTTATTCTTTCTCTCTTTCTCATTCTGTCTCTTTTCACTCTGCCTTCATATTATAAAGTCATGCTTTATAAAAATATTCGTGCCATGTTTATAAAAGTGATCTGAAGCTCAAATGTTCAATGTCTCCATCAAATGACCATTTTTATGTCCAACATAGCAAAGTGGTGTTATTTTCCTCTCTATAGAATTATTTTATCGATGCTACCCATCATGGCCGTTTATTGGAAATGCTAACTCAGAATAATCAGCATTTACTGAGTTTAGCCTCTGGGCAGGTAGCTAGGTGGCATGTGGCATGTCTAGTAAGAACCATTCCTCCAACTGCGAAATGCCGCATGCTCATTTTCCTGCGTAGCCGAAAGCGCTTCCTGACGTGTGTTTAAGTGCAATCTACTCAGCCGCGGGAAGCCCGTGTCAAATCAGTGCTTTGGAGGCAAGTGCGCAGCAGCCATGTTGGATTTGGTTCTGCATTGGGGAATAAGTGGATCATATTGAACGCATTACCATACTTGCGTGGCTGAGTCTCCCTTTGCCCCCTCTCGCTCTCCCTCTCATATTCAAAAAGAAGATTATTACACAGCGTGTGAGAAATGCCACCTCAGAGCAACGGTCTACATTATGCATCCGCTTTTCCGCAGGAGCCTGTGGCGTCCTGCTTCACCTCAGGGGCTGTGGTCAGTCCAAGCAAACTGCCTGAGTGTCAGACGAAGAATCATTCCGGCTAAGTCTCTGAAAGCAGGAGGGAGGATTAGAAAGGAGGAGAGGAGGAGTGTGTAATATACAGGAGGCGGGCTGTGTTTACTTTAGCAACTGGATGTCTAGGTTTGTTCTTTTCATGAGGACAAACCTCATGTTGTGACTGAGCGGGGACGACAGTTAAAACCGCCAGGAGCGTTCAGGATTCATGAGACGACCGACCGCTACGTCGGCCTTGGACACGTGATGACTCCAACACGACAAAATATAATCTTCTTAAATCAACCGTTTGAAGCGTTTTGTAATGATCTACCAACCATCTCTAATGTGTGCCGGATTCTGACCTTTGCGCATGAGTTGCACACGGCTGGCTAACTAACTGTTGTCCAATCTGAAGCTAGCACAATTTTTAAAATACTTTTTTTAAATACATTTTTAAAATAAAGGTTTTCTAGAGCAACGGCATAAGACAACTGCTCTTTTGTTAAAGCAGTGGTTCTCAACATGGGGTCACAGTCAATGGGTCACGTCTCTGTCTATCTATCTATCTATCTATCTATCTATCCATCCATCCATCCATCTATCCATTCATCAATCCATCTATCACTTCACCACTATTATTATTGTTTCACACTATGTTATATTTGTATTATTATTATTAATTTATTACACAGAATGGCAAAAAGTCAGGAACCAATAAGAGTAAAGCTGCAAGTTTGTATTTATTATCTACATCATATGTTCTACATGTAGAACTGCATTTTCCCAGTCTATGTACTGTATGTTTTCACATTCTCCAGGTTTCTTTATGGTTTCGGATACAAAGCATGTATCATGTGTCTTGTTTTTTATCCTCAATAACTGAAGGGAAAAAATTCATTCATTCATTCATTCATTCATTCATTCATTCATTCATTTTCTACCGCTTATCCGAACTATTCTCGGGTCACGGGGAGCCTGTGCCTATCTCAGGCGTCATTGGGCATCAAGGCAGGATACACCCTGGACGGAGTGAAGGGAAAAAATAATAATATAATTAAATAATTAGCTTCATATTTGAATTAATTTAATTACAAAAAAAAAACTGATTGAATTTAGAAGTTTACATTTTTTTATTTATTTTGCTCTCCAGAGATGACTGAAATAGATTTCCATTTGAAATGTATATCTTTGGTGCTGAAAGCTCAATACAAGGAACTACAAATTAATCTGAATTTAATTTAAAGAGGTTTGTGTCCATGTCCTAAAGAACCCTTTTTAATTTCCAGAAGAAACTAAAGATCCTTCCACGTAGAGTTAAAGTAAGTTGTTTAGTTTGTTGTTGGTTCAGCAATAACCCCAGTATAGAAAATAAGAGCTTTTGTGTGTATTTTGAACCCAAGACCAAAAACACCAAGAGATACAGAACGGTCCAGTGTACAATCATGCAATCAATTCTCAATGTGTGCCACAGCCTCCAGATTTTATGTGGGACGGTTCCGCAGGTTAGTGTACTTTTAAACAGAACCTCTGGGGATCACAAGTGGGATGTTGCCATTTGCCTCTAGAAACTAATTTTTGCTGAATGAGATTGTATTGGAGAATTTACAGCAACAGTGAGCGTTCTCCCTCAGGCCACGGGAGGAGGAGGAGGAGGAGGTGGAGGAGGAAGAAGAGGAGGAGGAGGGAACACTCTGGCACACAAGTACAAATCCTTAAAAAAAAATCCCAAATATGTGTTTTGAAAGTGCAGCCTAATTCTCCTAGCAGCCTATAGCAATAAACATCTTCAGATAGAGCAGGATGTGAAATAATTGGCAAACATGACAGACAGTGGCAGTCATTAGGCTATAGGCTTGCATCATTGCCTTCTACAGGCGCTTTTAGAAGCCGGCTTGCAGAAAAGCACTTATTCATATTGGGCCCATCAGTTGAATTTGACTGTATGAAGAACATTTATTTATTTTGTATTGCCGCAAGCGTGGTCCAGAACCATCATCTGAAAAGCTCCGTTCAATACATTCAGAACAACTAAAGCCTCGTTGATGTGGTTAGTCATTAAATGCAGTGTGTACTGGTAATAATATATCTAATTAAACGTCAAGGAAAATACGACAGCAGGCTGAGAAGCATTTTGAGGCATGATGCTGTAATTAGAACCTTATTAGTTTGCATTTTTCTTTTTCATGCTTTAACCTTAGGAAGTTGAGCGGTATCACAGTGGATAATCAAAGAAAAAAAAAGATGCTACAATACGACATCTTCTCTTTAAGTTCCCATGTGTTAATAGTGCAAGAACGCAGAAACATCAATACGGTCCAGTGTCTTAATATGTTAAACACAAAAATCAAGAAAAGGAAAAGGTGTGTGTGTGCATGTGTGTGTGTGTGTTTTTTTACAAAGGTTCAACTGAGAAAAAAAAAACCATGTGGCTTGATTTTTGTTGATTTTTTTTCCCCAAGGAGGCCAATGAGAGCCGCTCCGTGTCATAAGAGCCCCGCCCCTGCGTTAGCATATCAGGAAACACACAATGCCCCATATTAGTTCAGTGGCAGCACTGAGCCGAAATAAGCTAATTGCTTAATTAGCTAACCAAATTCGATAAGCCTCTTCTACCGTATTACCACCAGCTATGTAACAAATAGCTCGGATTTCCAAAATGGGAAAAATTCTACAGGTTTAATTACAATCGTGATCGTGAAAGAGAGAGTAAATTAGACGTCCGGTGCAACTGTACGAACTGTATTGTCAAATAAACGATTATGATCCGTTTACAGGTGAGATATTAATAATAAATCTAGCAAAAATCATTTATAGATCAGAAATCCAAGTAATCCGAACACTTCGCACTTCACCGTTTGTGATAGAGCAACTTTTTATTTTTAGTGCCTACGTCCTGTTGCATGGCTCTTTCACTGAGAGAGAAAACCTTCTGAACAGAAATGTACATATCAATTCAGAATAGCAATTTTAAATTTAGATTTATTCCTAATGAGGAATAAATGAAAAAACTCCCGGAGACAATATACGGGAACCTCCTCGTCATCTGCTTGAGCCTGGATGGAGAACGTGATTCTAAGTGATTTCCTTTCTATAACTCTAGACTAATTGTGTGTAATTGTGTATCCAGAAGCTTTTCAGCAATTTATCATCATCACTAGCGTCTGAACTCGTCATAGTGCTAACATCATTGCCAAAACCATCAACCGTTCATTGACGAAGACGCTTGGCCTTCTTGTGGTCAAAAGTCCAGAGCTCAGACTTTACTTTATACAATGACTCCATTTTACAGCTGTGATTCTTAACTAAAGATCTAGAGAAAGATCTAGATCATGTGCTAACCTGCTGTTGTTTGTCGGTGTGTTTAATTAACCGTTTAACGTCTGCCAAGTCTGGATAAAGATTCAGAGGCACTGGAGTATGGATAAGGATTTCACCAGGAGTGATTTATTGATATGTTTCTGTAGTCTGTATTCGGCAAATCGTTCGTTTCGGCTTTGATTTCATGAATGAAGCTGCGAGACTCCAAATGGTTTTGCTTCTAGTAAAAGGTGCCCTGTACTTGGCTGAAACAATTATGCTGCATATCTGCAAAAGTGATTTTCAGGGAGCTGCTGGAAATAGAAAAGTAGGGTTAAAGGTAAAACCATTTTCTCATTAGACTGAGCGATGAGTTGGACAGATTAATTTACATTTTCCTCCTGACATATTTTACACACACAATCCTTTGCTTAGCGCTGGGAGTTGTGGGCAGTAGGGCGCTATTTGTATAAGATGAAGTCATTTATATGCTAATTCATTGGGAAGTAGACCTTCCAGATTCATTTCTTGCACACAGTCATGTTTACCTATTAGTGCATATGGATGCAAAGGGACATTAGAATATTGTAACTAAAAAAAAAAAGGAAAGAAAAAAAAAAACAGAGCTTGAGTAACAAAGCATTAGGGGTTTATTTCCTCCTAATAATCTGACATTATGAGCCATTTCCTTTTGTTATTTAAGCAGCAGTCAAGAGTCAAGTTTCACATTCTTACAGTACTTGACCGGCTCTTAATATTGATTTTTTTTTTTTTAGCAGCTCATTTCCATAAAATAAACAGATTTGTTTTGGTACATGGAGCAACACAACAGCAAAAAAGAAAATTTAAAAAACATATATATATATATATATATATATATATATATATATATATATATATATATATATATATATATATATATATATATATAGATATTTATAATTTTTTTATATATAGATATATACATTTTTATATATAATTTTTTTTTACAAAAAATAAACAACAAATAAATGTAAATGACTTGGGATAGAAAAGTAAAATATATCCAAAAACAACACCACAACGAGGTTCGAGCAGGTGCGATGAAATATTAGATAAGATGTTTAACGTGTTTAATTAGAGGTATTAATAATAATCATTTCTATGTTAAAATCCACAGACAAAAGAAGTGATTTTTCAGTAGAAATAATTCTCTAACCACACGATTAAATGTACCACACCGACGCCATCTTCCATTAAAATCATGATGGAAAAACATGAATAATATTTATTTCTATTGTTTGTTTTCTACAAACAAACCAAACTACAAGGAATAGCTTATATATATATATATATATATATATATATATATATATATATATATATATATATATATATATATATATATATAAAAAGCACCACTTTGGTCCAGTAGTTGTGGCTGAGTCGGAGGTGTGACAGATCATATTACAAGAAGAGCTGAAATGTTAATGTAATTCCACATGAGCCAAGTTAAAAGAGATCCAATCGACCATTCCTGATACCTACTGCCGCTGTGTCTAAGAGGATGCCACCCCTCCTCTCATTGTCTCAGTAATTCACTAAAATTGCCACTTAGAGCTGCTCCGAGTTGCACGTTTCATCTTCGAGCTTCCTCTGGTCTCGGCTAGTCAGCCCATTTTTACTTCCTGCAAGAGTGCTAGCACTTCATTAACCTTGCCAGGATTGAGATAAGAGAGGAAGAGTATCAAAGCTGCCAGCTTACAAAAAGAAGAGAGCGCAGTGTGTGCTGCACAGTGGCCATCAAACACACACACACACACACACACTTCCATGTAAAACACTTAAAGAACCTGCCAAGGCCTCCTGTGTGTCTTTTATTACCGAATCAGCCAATCAGCCATTTTCCTACTGAACGGTCATGTGGTGAAACCTGACTACAAGTACATGTTGCGCTGTCAGAGTCAGAGTGTCTTTCCTAACAGCTTGATGGTCACAGTGAAAAAAATGTTTGAGTAACAAATTGATTTTTTTTAGATTTGAAGTAAGGAAGGGAAAAGATCCTTTTAGTTTAGTTTTGTAAAAGACGTCATCAATACACACTGGTTTCCAAAGAAACATAAACTTACTGAACTCTACACTACGCCACTAGGTCCATGACGTCTGCTCCACCCTTCATATTCTACTGATTATAATGATATATAACTGTACATTCATTACTTACCCTAGTTTACATCTGTTTATGTATATTATCTGTACACACACTGTAGAGTTCTTAGTTACTCTTGTACGTACAATGCACATAACACACACATTTGCACAAATATAATTATTTTTTTAGTCATATTGGACAATGGCACATATTCCTATGCACATACTATTCTTATGCAGATTTATTTATTTTTATACATATATTTACATTTTTACCTGCATATTTACATATTTATCTGCATATTTCCATATTTATCTGTACTTTTTCCTTTGGACTTCTGGTAGATGCTAATAGGCATTTCGTTGCAATGTACCTGTACTATGCAATGACAATAAAGTTTTATCTATCTATCTATCTATCTATCTATCTATCTATCTATCTATCTATCTATCTATCTATCTGTCTATCTATCTATCTATCTGTCTATCTATCTATCGCTCATTTCTGTGTTTGAAACTCATGCAACAAAACTGCCTGAAAACTTGAAACACACACACACAAACACACACACGCGCGCAAGGTAAAGTGTCTGTAGAACCCATCTGTAGGTTGTTTTACTGAACACAGTGTACTTAATCATCCCCAACATTTTTCTATAGAGGGCAAAATTATTTTTTCCTTCAGAGCGAATGTGAGTGAAATCCCGCTGTGGGTTCTGTCTAAAAGGCTTAGAATGTCACTAAATGCCAAATGAAAAACTCCTGGTGGCTCGGAGGTCTTAAAGACCTACAGGATGTTCAAGCATCCGAGAGCTACCTGAAAACGATCGGGTTAATATATTTATCACGAAATATACGGTGGAGAAAGAGATGGATGCTGAATAGTCTGAAGTGCACGGCGTGACATTACACACAGATCCCGGGGAGCAACGACTCCTTAGATTGTTCATCAGCAAAAAAGCATTACATTAAAACCTGGAAAAGAAAATCAAATAACTTTAGTCAAGTCACCAGATCTGACTTAATCCTTATCTCATGCCAGATAAAAATATCTCAGACAGCACAATGTACTTGTAAATGTTGAAAATAGTTCTGTCTAATATTCACAAAATATTATTGTATATTCATTCTTCAGTTTAAAAAAAAAGTACATTTTCTACAAAAAAAAAAAAAATAAAAGAAAGAAAATAAGAATTGGACAGCAGGAACTCCATTTGTTAAACATCTAATAGTACGAGGGAGATAAAATTACACTTCTATTCAGCGGAGAGAGAATTTTGTCTCCAGAGTGATGTTGGTGCCAGTGTGAAAGTAAGTCGCCCCAGACGGTTGGTGAAAAAGACACGCTGGCATTCGGGAAGCTCGTCCTCCTGTATCCCTGCTGTTGTGGGTCCGTCACACAGATCCACAAAAACCAGGGGGCCGAATTATAGTGAGCTCTGGCGTAGCGGTGTAGGAAGCTGCCCGCTCTGGCAGACGGCTAAAGCGAAGGAATAAAAAGTTGCTGCGCGTCTGAGCCGAGCCGAGCCGAGCCGATTCCTGCGTTGGCGCTGATAACACGGCTGGATTATGGATGTTTAAGGGAAGGGAAAATTATTCATTTGAGATGGTTGAAAAGCCGCACTTGTCAAGACTCCCAAGCCGTGTCACTCTCTCCATTACATCCCTACTAGCCATGTGCATATTTTCTTCAGTGCTTTTCTTTTTTTACACAGTAAAATGAGCACATTATCCTCTCTCTTTACACACTCTCAGACACAGAGCCAAAATAAAATCTTTATGCAAGTGAGAAAAGACGAGTAAAAAAAAAAAATAATAAAAAAAACACAAAGGATGTTACGACATAAGAATCACACGCATATATACGACGAAAACAACCTCGGTGTTCACGCTGGAAGTGAAGCGTTGAAGAGCTGAAGAGAAAAAGGAAGTGGATTTGCATTTTTTTTTTTTTTCAGCTGCCATCCAGCATTTAGACTCAGATCAAACAGCATGTCTAGTAACTGTAGTCATGCCTAATTATCAGAACCAGCCTTCTGCCAGTCTATCATTTGGAATGCAATTAATGATTAAAGCATCAAAGTCTTTCCCTCCTGCCCATGCTGGCTCTGAAACGCTTATGATGTAGAGAATATGTCAGCCTTTCTGTACAAATATTATGATCGGGCTGATGAGGGCCCAGTCTCCAGTCTGGATGGCCGATAAATTAGAGGCACGCTTCTCGTTTACTCATCAGAGCTAATGAGCCTGATAAAATTACCTCAAGGATCATAATTACAGAATAGTGGCAGAGACACTGGCAGTCTCCGTGTGCCACACACACACACACACACACACACATTAAGACGAACAGAACGCCACATGGCATGTGGGCCTGTTTTAAACTGTGTGGGCAGGGATAGACCGTCCCAGTACACTTCAAATAACTACAATGTCACGAATCAGAAGCAGCTCAGCAATTAAAAAGCACTATAGCACCTAAGAAAGATCCAAAACGAATCACAACCAGCATGATTAAGGACCTTTTTTTCTCTCTCTCTCTCTCTCTCTCTCTCTCTCTCTCTCTCTCTCTCTCCTTCATCATAGCCATATTATTATTATAAGTACAGGTCAATTTGCAATTCTAAATTAATTACATGCGGTTGCTTGGCCTGTTGATGAACAAAAGTGATTTTCGCTTGCACTCGCAGCTCAATGTGTGCGTCTGTACACAGAAATGTGACAGAGCCACGAATTTTCCAAAAGGCAAGGGCTTCTGTCCAAGTGACTCGAACCGCTATAGTGCTTAATTCCTTCATTAGTGGTCATCCTCGTTATCAGCTTCCCCGTATACATTAAGCACTCCAGCCCTAATGACATCGTTTGATGGGCACAGGCGGAGCGAGTTGAGAGAGCTCACCTCGGAGGATTTTCATTTCGCCAGTCATTTGAATTGTTTTACTTATGAATATTAATGCCCCTCTAATTTGAGACTGTTGTTAATGCTTGTCGCTAGGAGCCTGGCAAATCAGGTCCCCTTCCTGTTAAAGCCATGTATTAGACACCCTGTGACACTAAGCCCCCGCCTTTGATTCTTAATTGCAGAAGCATGAGCATTTGCGGGAGATGGGGCGCAAAGCTTTAATTAACTCTAATATTGCACGTATTCAGTCTCGACTGTCACCTGCATCAGCGCCTGGTGTTCTGCAGCCCAACATCTCATCCCAGCTCCTCTGAACTAGAAAGACCATGTTCCAAGTTCATGAGCACAATTTCATGCGTCTTAAAAATTGGGCCTGGGTAGCTGATAAGTAGCAGGAGCAAAATTAAATGTGAGTAAATTATCGTAATGCATTTTACCATAACTCTTATTAAACTATGGCTGTGTGAGTGCGGTATTATTTATTTATTTATTTATCTATTTATTTATTTATTTATTTATTTTTATGACCAGTGCTACAGAAGCATGGACCAACACACTTTTAATTTTAATTTGAAATTAGGAGGAAATAAGACAGAAAAGCAATTTATTACAAATTACCAGCAATCCATATTTAAAAAAGAAAGAAAGAAAGAAAGAAAGAAAGAAAGAAAGAAAGAAAGAAAGAAAGAAAGAAAGAAAGAAAGAAAGAAAAGAAAAGAAAAGAAAAGAAAAGAAAAGAAAAGAAAAGAAAGAAATCCCATGAAAAATAAATCCACAAGATACATGATCTATAATAATAAATAATAAATCAGATCAATAATCTGCACAAAGCACAAATTAATTACAGCTAAATTAATCTTAAGCAGAGTTTAGGAATTTATTTTTATTTTTTTTAAAAAAAAAGGGAAAACAATTTCCAAAAGAAGTTACATGCCTTAGCAAATTTTTTTTTAAGATCTAGAGAAAAAAAAAGTTTTGGATAAAACCAGAGCAACTTTTAAACACACACTTTGTTGTCCAAAATTGTGAGATAGTTGGAAAATAGAGCAGTGCCAGTTCCACACGTCCCCCAAGAAGACTCTATGGGAATACAGGCAACTTTCATACTGGAACTGTGTGCATGAACACACACACACACACACACACACACACACACACACACACACTTCAACAGCGTAGTCTATAACCAAATCTCTATAGACTTCTAGGGGAGTTCAGAGACCCTCCTTGAGGACCGTCAACACCTCACCATCTCACAGCAGATATGGAGCGAACGTTCAGTTAGAACATAACGAAGAAGATAAAACTGCAGCGAAACACACACACAGTAAACAACCATTAAAATGTGTCTTCTACTACTTTTATTATACCAAGTAATTAAAAAAGAAAAAACATACTAAAAATTCAACAACGACGACAACATATTTACAGTTTGTAAGCAATTGAAAGTAGTTGAAAATCTTTTTAAAAAAGTAGGATTAATCACTAAAAAACTCTGGTCTGTAATTTATTCTAATATTCCTCATGCACTTTTACACACGAGTCTTAAACACAAGTCTTTCTGGAAGCCAACAAAAAATTTATCTGAACACATGACCACAGTCCACACATAATTAAACAGGTTTAACGCACTAAAAAGCAAAAAAACAAGACTAATTATTTCTCACAAGAAAAAAATTATAAATAAATATAAAAATAAGTAAATAAAAACAGAAAAGAAAATATAAACCTTTCAGTAATGCCAGATTGATTTAGTTAGGAAAATTCTTTATATATATTATATTTTTTAGAGTTTATATTGAGCAACATTGGAAGTGTAGGCATGTAGGGTGCTTTCTAAATTTCTTTTTTTTCTCTCTTTCTTTCTTTCTTTCTTTCTTTCTTTCTTTCTTTCTTTCTTTCTTTCTTTCTTTTTTAAATACTCTTCTGAAGGGCATGTGAGCCTGTAGTGCCACCTTTAGGGCAATAGGGAAAGTGACACTTTACAGAAATGTGCAGGATCATTTTATGTGAGTGAGTTGTGTTGAAATAATAATAATAATAATAATAATAATAATAATAATAATAATAATAATAATAATAATAATAATAAATATATTATTACTTATTACTACTATCAAAATTATAATACTAATTATTTTCATTGTAATAACATAATTATAATATAATAATAACAATGATAATAACAACAACAACAATAATAATAATAATAATAATAATAACAAAATAAAAAACACATCTGATGAAATGTATCAATTCCATGTTTAAGTCTATGTGTAATTCAAACTACAAATAAAATCCATTAATGAATGAATAAATAAATTAATGAATGAATTGTTAGATTTTTATTCTCTCTTTCTTCATAGAGTATAACAAGCATGTAAAGCAAGTGAAGAGAATAAAACCACTGAGCGGATGTTGTGGATGTGGCTGAGTGCAGTCTGGGATGTAAACCGAGGAGCACAAACAAGGCACGGTGTGTTTTCTGTTTCATTATATTAAACATCTGACCTGCCACACTTCACAGAGTTCTTTGAGCGGCTGTGCGTGGCGAGATTGCGTCACCGAGTCACGGCTCGGCCACGGATCCTTCTTCCTTCCTTCCTTGGTTTTTACTTCTGCGTCTGAACACCTTAGAGAAGGACGACGTTCTCCTGCTCTTTAGTTTGCGTACACCTAGGCCAAGAAAGACAAAATGTTTTCGCTTCAGCATCCTGCACATTTCTGTGCTTAGCTGAATAAACTGACCGACTTACCAAGCCGCTGTATCATTTCATTCAGCTTCTGATCCTCTTCTTCTTCTCTTGAAATGCAAATAGACACAAAAACGGCGCTGTTTAATCCGAGTTCAACAGTTCGTCGTAACAATGCGGTTAATATGTAAGTTGATACAATGATAAAGAAATAAAGAAATAAAAAAAAATAAAAATCTCTAAGAGTTCTGACGGAGGAAGGAGGTGTGGTGTGGAACTGCTGACCTCCGTCTGTCTTCCTCCAGGCCGTCCACGATGGCGTTCCGGTCGTTGACGATCTCCACCAGCTTCTTCATGAGATCAGACTCTCTCTTCATTTCTGAAGTGCTTTTGAGATGCTCTGTGACAGAAACACACTAGGTTTATCGCTTGTCACTACACTAGGTTTGTACACTACTCAGGTTTGTAGCTTGTCCCTGTATCTACGTTATCCACTAAATATAAAAATGTTTTTTTTTTAAATCTTGCCTGGTTTATTAATCAGTTTCCTGAGCTCTCCTTCCACTTCTGGCTGCTGCTCCTCTAAACCTTGAGTTTTTGTTCTGTTAAATAGTCAAATAAGATGAAGAGTTAGAGAAACTTAAAGCGCGTTAATCATAAATCGTAGGAGTGCGACTGAATTTTATTCCTAGTCAAATTTAAAGATCTGTAGTCTTTATACAGCTCTAGAACGCAAACAGAAGACTGTAGTGAGATTAAAACGTATTTAAATTGACTCTGACGTTATCAGGTGGGAGAGATATCCCTTTAATCGGGGGGAACAATGTAAAATAATCACCTACATGTACATGAGCTCAGATTCCCTCCGTATGTAACTTTGCTTCTTCCGAATCAGGTTGAACCAGTCCACCATCAACGGATCCGCCAAAATGTCCCCGCTACCCTCTGCAAAACAAGCCAAGGTCACACGGGGAGAAGACAGTAAAAGTCTCTTATGGCTGAAGATAGAACGTACATGCCACCCCAAGCAAAAAACGTGATTACATATGCTCTGGAGGAAACAACCATTTTGCGATGAAATGCTTGGTGTGTATGTGTTGGAAATACGAGTCAGGCTTTATGCCACAAGTAATATAGCACCATAAATGCAGTCCAAAATGTCTGTTGTGCCACTGACATTGCCTTGAGGTCTGGATACAGCTCACACACACGTAGACGTTTGTGTAATTCGATCAAGCACCGGGCTCGATTTGGTCCAGAATAGGTGAGTGCGACGGCACGCAGATGATATCACTGAGCTCAGGCCGTGGTGACCTTGAAATCAGCCAATCAGGTGTCCCTGTCCCCTCTTAGCCATCAGTCTGACTACAAAATGCTGTCTCTTTCCATTTCCTTCCCAGAATCCCGCAGGAGGACAGGGAGCTTCCCCCGTGCCTCGCCTCATTTGGCTCTGGCTGCTGGATATGTGTGCCTCTTTATTGTTCGCCGCCCATCGCTCGAGGCTGCGACGGAATTCCACCTCCCAGGTGGACCGGCTCCACTAACAGGTTTGGAATGAGGCTGGAACCCTCTAAACACACACACATCCTGTCTGCATCTCATCTGAGTCGCCCTGATCTCATTTATGTCAACTCTGTGTCAACAAGCTTAGGTAGTGCGACTCAAGCGCAAAAAAGAATTTGCATGAGCTAAATGTTTCACAAAACAAGATTGGTTTCTCATTATAAAATCAATTAAAGCACACGGCTATCATAACCGCCAGCATGAAGCGCCAATTCCCTGCTCCCTAAAAGGCTATTTTTTTTCTTCTTCACTTTCTATTACTTCAAGCAAATCAATGAGGCTGGGTCACAGTGGCCCACAGAAGGAAAAGAAAAGCTCATAGTCTGGGTCAAATGTTCTAAAAACTCTGGTGAATCAAGAAGGCAATAAAATGAACAGTAGGATGAATCTGCGCTCTCTCTCTCTCTCTCTCTCTCTCTCTCTCTCTCTTTCTCTCGTCTCACTTTTTTATCCTACCTTCCTCACAGCTGCGTAGTCTTCTCTCCAGGTCAATTCCCGCTTTCTCCAAATCACTCAGGCTGTTCTCAATTTCCTGCAGCTCCTTCGTGATCTGCTCGATTGGTATGTGGTGAGACCTGATCTGCACAAGGAGAAATATGGCACGTGTGGCGATGGAGTTTTAAAACAGCGTCCCGAAGTTAAGCCGAACATGCGACGGAAAAACCTCAAGTGTGCACTTACCGGGAGTGACTCCGTCTCCAGCTGTGAACTGTTCTCGAATGGCGCAATTCTGTCTTCGGCTACAGAAGAAGCGAGACAGGAAAGACCGTAGAACTACTGAATGCCTAGTCATCGTATTAGTTATCAAACGAATACCTCAAAACACACTAAAATCCACAACACCTTCTTTATCTTACTGTTACACATGAATTCGTGGTGTTTATTCTGGTATCTTCTATACGAACATGTTACCATGTACTGCAGAGTCAGAGCATCCTGGCTGTCTCAAGTAGACACCGTCATCCACTAGATGCCTGAGGGACGGACAGGTTCGGTCGTTTTCTGATATACAGCCTAGAACAGAGCGCACATTAGACTTGTGTTACCTGGAGGCATGGTGTGAATTTAATCAGAGGGTAAAAGGTGACACCTTACTAGATTCAGCCAGGCCTCCATGGTGTTGATCTGTACATGGCAGCGTACGCCCGGGTGATGAGCTCGCCGAGGAACGCTCAGATTTAGAGCCTGTAAGTAAAAGGAAGTGACACGTTCACGAAAACCTGATCCAAGTTATGCAGCGAGTCAACATAATGATCCTGGTTTTAAAAAACGAATGTAAAATCATATTCAGTCAAGACTATTATGTTCAGGATTATGCCGTTATTTACATTTCCAGATCTTTTCTTTTCTAATATTTACATCTGAATGAGTTCAACAACTTTATGCACCTTTTATTTCAACCCACCAATTTCAGTGTGACTGTTTCTTGGTGATTGTTTAAACACTTTCTACTCAGTTTCACCTGTGAACACTGTAACTGCTGTTACAAAGGATTAAACCATCATACAGACCAGAGAGCTGTCTATAGGATAAAACAAGTCGTTTTGTAGTGTGTGAAAAAAGTTCGTTTTTATTTGCTCATTAACTGCTGATGTGCATTTTTTTTTCCCCCTGAGATATAAATATGAGGTTGAACAGATAAAAAAAAACCTCCATAACTGTCAGGTCAGTTTAGTTACCAGCACTAAACATAACCACCCCGGACTACAATCCCTACAGCACATGCAGTCATGTTTACAGTCACTGGACACACACACACACTCATGCATACATGCACACACTCATTGTGAAGTGTACACGTCCCTGACTGATGCCAAGCCTTTGTTTGATCCTGTGTTGCTTTTCTGCTTTTGTGTCCTAGTTCTCTATGTTTTGTCCCTGATCACCTGACCACGTCCTGTTTACTGTTACAGCCGACCGATTCACGTTTTTGGATTCGTTCGCCTTTTAAACAAATTTTTTTGTTTGCCTTTTAAATAAAACCCTCGACCACGCTCGTCTCTGCTTCATCCTCTCCTTTGTGACAAAGACAAAACGAAACAGACACGTGGCTTTCGACCAACAAAATCAGGCAATGAAATAAATACAATAAAAACATCAAACACACCAAAACACAATGCCAAGATATCCTTAAACACGATTTAGAAGCATTAAAAGCTTTACGTGTCTGAAACAGCTGGAAATGGCATGTGTATAAAAGTCCCGTGATATTTTAGCATATTTTTTAAAAAAACTATTCAAGCTAGAACGTTTTTATCAAGCAGAGATCCAAACAGAATGAGCAGAGAGTCGTTCATCAGTCATATCAATAAAACAATGTACATTTCAGGAAAATCGTTGTCCAATCATGGTCGATATTCGATTACATCGCTTCTATCGTCAATTCTTCCAACATTCAGCAGTGCTACATTAACTCAAGTGAATAAAGTAGAAGGCTGGGAAGCAGGACACCTACCTGAGACCCCAGAGGCTCTGGCTGGAGATTTATAAGGAGTAACGTTTGTGGTCTGGTGATTCAGCTGCTTATCATTACAGATGATTTTGTTTTGTTCGGGAGTCACGGCATTATCTTCAGTGAACGTTCTGGAGGAAGATCAGCCATTTATTAAGCAGCTTTTTCAATTAATAGGAAGAAGCGGACGAAACGTGCACACACACGTCAGCGTAAGAGTGATAAACGTAAGAGCATTAAGGCAAAGCACACATAAACACTGGAGTTTTGGAGTTGAACATAAGACTAGGAACTAAATAAAGGCGCTGAGTTCAGAGCTGAGGTCTTCGGCATGAGTGCCGTACACACAGAGTGACAGCTGATGGTGATTATTAGAAGGCAGTGCATTATATCAAAATATCATTCTGATGGCAAAATAACAATAACACACACAGACACAAAGAGAGATCCAAGAGATTCAAGCTCACAATCAATCCCCAACTGGCTGCTGGGTTTCCTAAGAAGTCCTCCACCTTTTCCTACTTTAATTAAACATTCTGTGTTGATCACATCTATTTTTAGTTTCTCATTCCAAGCTACAAAACAGAGCTCCAATCTAGCTTGCCTATCACACCGACATGACCTCGTCTCCTCATATCATACTGTTCTTCTTACTGACGGACTCGTTGCCGTTGCTTCCACCAAAGTCCTAAATAAAAGACACGTCCCTTTTTTTCTATTCCATACCTTGGAGATAGAGATAAACAAAAGGATATTAAACTTACTTTAGTCCTGGTTCATTTGATGCCGTCTTTAGCTTTGGGCCTTCACAGCTCCCCACATCTTTGGCTATGGCTATCGAAGAAAAAAAATATACCCAACAAACAAGCATGAGTCATACTGTATATAATCAAATTATATTATTTAAAGCGGTTCTGGGATGTACAAAGAATAAAAATACAGAACGCTACAGGTCATGTTGGGAAAAAAAACAAAACATCAGAAGTATTCTGACTCATCGTGGTGGATTAAATGAAATACACGCTTTTTTATACGGCTCGTTCCGTGCGTCTGCACTCGTCCTCTCTGCTTATACCCGATGTTTATAATAATATTTCCTCTGCAACCTTTAAAAAGCATTTTAATACAGACCATAGTCTATATAAGCAAAGGTCATGGGCACGCGAACAGCACCTCTGGTGATGAAGAGGGAAGAGGAGGGAGGTCTGGTGTGCTCTTTGTTTATGCCACTCAGACTCGGGGACTCCGTGCTGCCGGTGTTGGTCAGAGAAATACACAAATGTCCAGCTTGGACTTCTGTGCCTGAGACATGTCTCTCCTGCTCTGAGCTGAAGACTTTAACAGATCTAAGGGAGGAGAGAAAAAAAAAAAAGAAAGAAAAAAATCTCCTGAATTATTTACTACTTAGCCTTGCATCACAGTGTCTGATCAGCTGAATGCTTGATAATGGAATAAGTCACAAAATCCTACTTGGCATAATCTGATAGAGAACCTGAACCTGAAATCATTACTCAGTGAGACACGGTTTCTCTTTACACAATAATAAATATCTGGGAATAAAATCAATTCATGCCTGACCTATTAGAATGCATGTAGCTAGAGCTACGAAGATATATATATATATATATATATATATATATATATATATATATATATATATATATATATATATATGTATATATCCCTGTGAAGTACAAGTGTATCAGAGTTATATTGTATGATGAAATAATGCCTGAGTGTCTACTTTTTCTTACCTGTTGTCTGGACTGAGCCCACAGCTATAAGCTTTGTTATTATTGTTGCAGTTTCCTTCTGCCAATTTCTGAGAGATCGATGCCGGCGCCTGCTTCTTGTCTTCTTCACACTTCGGTGCAATGATGTTCTGGGAAGTAGAGGCCTGTGAGGCGGAAAGAAAAAACCTCTTTCTGGCATCTTGAGTCCTTAGTGCTGAAGCGGTCCAAGGCTCTGGTGCTGGAGATGGCTGAACTGATCTGGGAACAGGTTTCAAAGTGCTGGTTAGAACCGAGCTGTGCTGCCGAGGTGACGGATCATTTCCACGTCGGGGTTCGAGTCCAGACGTATCCGACCCACTGTGTTTAGCCGAAGACTTAAAGCCATTCTGAGTACAACGAGGTGAAGAGCAGCGCAGTGTACCGGGCTGCTGGCCACATGTATACGCCCCGGACTGTAAAGCAGCTGCACATTCACAGCACCTAACAGACCGGATTCAAATACGATTACGTATCCGGTTTAATTCCAAGAATCATAACACAGACTGCTGAAAAATAAAAAAGTCTTACTTGAAGCAGCTCCTGTGGTACAGTTTCCCATCCACTAGGTGTCTCTGAACCAAGTGGACGTGACTCCTGCAGACGCCACACTTACTGTTCAGGGTGCCATTTTTATTGGAGCTCTCGACTAAAACAGCCTTCGGGGAGAATAAACAAGCTTTATTAACATCTATTAAGGTGTATTAGCTTAGCTAGCAAAATCAGAGATTTAGCAAAATCTTATTCAGTTAATCTTTTGTCCAAAGATCTTTTGTCTTTTAACATTTATATTTACATCATTTAGCAGACGCACTTATCCAGAACGACTTACATTTTATCTCATTTTTTATACAACTGAGCAATTGAGGGTTAAGGGCCTTGCTCAGGGGCCCAGCAGTGGCAGCTTGGTGGACGTAAACATTCGTTATTTGCATGCAGTGGTTAACTATAACTAGTTATATTGCTTTGTAGAAGCCAATATTCTGTTTTCCTATTTAAGCTTAGACAAAAATATATAAACAGTAACTCCTCCTAGAGCTTTTGAGCCACATGCACCAAATTTGGATATGTTGTAGACGCTGGTCTGAAGTTTGTTGCTTTTAATTTTCTAAGCGATCCAAGTACCAGTACTTCCGGTACCGGGTCTCAAATTGGCCTTTTTTCCCATAGACTCCCATTATAAATTTTGGAGGTTTATAACTCGGCAAGCTTTCGAACTATCTACACCAAACTCTGCCAGCTCCTTTAGGGTGATACTCTGAACAAAGGTTTAAATTGGTGTACCGACTGGCCTTCTGGTTGTGCCGCAGCCCCGCCCCCAAAATATGCAAAATCAAAAAACCTTTTACAACATGGACATGTGACATATCAAAACACTCAGAACAATGAGGGGAACTTCCTAACGGGCATTCTGATGACGTCACGTGATGTCACGTGATGTCATGTGATGTCAGGTTATGTCACGTGAAAATTAAAAATTAGCACAACATGGACTTGTGACATATCAAAACACTCAACACAATGAGGAAAACTTCCTCAAGAGTATTCGGATAACGTCACATGCTCGTCTCCACTTACCTCCAAATGTTCTGTCCA